>NC_052360.1:80978240-81107788 GCF_009727055.1 Benincasa hispida | reverse complement strand
TACACGTTTAGGAATGCTTTTAAAATCATCACAATCACTTTTGTCATTTTTTAAATCACTCTAAAATATATTTCTAATTACTTTAAATTAATTTAGGAGGGAGTTGTAACTCACACTCTCTTCTTTCTCTGTTAATCGTACGTGGAAATCTGGTTCAGTTAAGTATGGTATTCTTCATCTTCTTCACTAAAGAATTATAGAGTCTCTCCGTGTGAATTTTTTCCCCATAATACACACTCCTAAGAAATTTCCTCTCTCTCAGATTTATCTTCCCTCTTCCAAAACTCAAAGCCGATATACTCTTGAGAATTCTCTACCCAAAAGAGAATACAGAAGGCTCCAATTGGTGGTGTCCTTCTTGTTGGTTCTTGGCTTGTATTCGGTCGTGATCGATTAGGAGGATTGTGAGAGGTTTTGGCTTCAAGGGTAAGTTGATCCTAACCTCTTCCTCATTATCTAATTTAATGCATGCTTTAAATTTAATGTTTATGCATAATTATATGTACTGTGAATTCAATTATGTGAAAATCTAAAATTGGACGATCCTGCTTTTGTAATCAAACTTCACCATTCCTTCAATATATTCACCTCCATTGTCATATTGTAATGCCTTAATTACCATATTGAATTGGGTGCTTATCATTTGGAGAAAAGGTTCGAAAGCATCTAATGTGTCTGATTTTTGTTTAAGGGAATAAATCCATAAATATCTACTAAATTCATCTATAAACGAGACATAGTACATATAGCCATTAGTAGAGATCACCGAGGTTGGTCCCCAAACGTCTATGTGAACAATTTGAAACATAGTAGAAATATGAGATTGAGAGTCAGAGAATGAAAGAGCACTTGCCTTGCCAGATTGTCAGGAATCACAAAACAAACATTCTTCGTTAGTCTTAACTGGAAGATTATAATCTCTTAAGTATTGAATTTAAAACTTTGGACGATGGGTATTCCAATCGTCGATGCAGTTGGATTGTTTGCTGAGGAGGTCGATCCGCCTCCATTACCCTTACCTAGGAATTGAGATGAATCGAACTCCCTGTCATACCTATGATAATAGACATCTATAATGTGACCAAACCTCTTACAGGCTTTACACATTGGTCGGTTTCCTCAGCTTTTTCCACAACCTCTGAAGTTGTTGTTATTACCACCTCCACTAAAGTTATTGTAGTTCCTCTATCCATTTGATTGTTATCGACTGTTTGCGTGATTGTTTCCTTAAGTATTATTTTAATTAGGTGATTTTGGGCCATTGGAGTTTCTATTGTAGGCCATATTGACAGAAATGTTGTGTCTAAATGTTATGTTGGCTTTGGTGTTGTTCTAATACTCAAGTCGCTTTTCAAATGACAGAAGTTCAGATTGTATATCAAGCCATGATATGTTCAGTTTTCTCTGGATAACAACCAATACAGGGTTGTATTCTTCATCAAGGCCAAGTAGTACTTGTGATACCAACGCTCTAGTTGCCACCGGACTTCCAGTCTGAGCTAAATTATCTGAATATAACTTCATTAACTTCAAGTATTCACTCATCTTAGAGTTACCTTTCCGAGTCTGCTGGAAGACTTGAAGGAGATAGTCCTCCTGTGCTCTCGATTGAACTCCAAATAAATTGTGAATGACATCCCACGGTTCCTTCGCATTGTGGAAGCCCATAAGTTGAACAGCCACCTTCGATGTCATCGAGGATTATAACCAGCCGAGTAGGAGCTGATCCACAGTAATCCAAGCCTTATATTGGGGATTTACTATCCCTGTTGCTATTGAGCTAGAGGCTCCTCCCATGGTTGTCAATATTTCGGATTCAGTAGAACTCGCCTGAGATGATGTAGCAGCAAGCGAGGGAAGAAATATAGGAGGACAAGGATTGTTACCTGATAAATGTCCTTTAAACTTATAGCTACAAGATGGGTAGGGCTGGAGTTTTCACATCATGAAATTCCCTCACTCTAGCTTTATGCTGGTGATTTGGTTGAATAGTTGATTCAAGGGAAGATTGCTAAATTTGATAGGTTTAGAGATTGCACTAGAGGATCCAGTGGGGAAGGCGTCTGCCCTTGAAGGCTCTAATACCAAATCAATGATTCAAAGTAATTTTGGAGAGAAATATTATGTACTTTTATTATATTATTCAAGAGGCTGTAAAAGCATTTTTATACACAACAAAACCCTAAATTGAGGGGTACAACAATTATTCAAAAACAAGTCAATAATTGATCGACAATACAGATGGAAAAAAATCAAAGAATGAAGGAATCGTAACAGACTTGGATATTTCTACAGATCTTCACACGTGAACTTTACGGCTGACTTGGCTTAATTGTGCAGATGTGGCAATTGTTGACTTTTGACTCTTGTCCAACTTGTCTTTCTCCCTAGCAATGTATAGGTTACTATTTTATATTTCATATTAAAAAAATGCTTGTTTTGACTTTTTGAATTTGAGAAAATAAACTTTCTTCACTTCTTGTTTGACGCATGTGTTGGTGTAATAATATATTTAAGTTGCATTCACTCATATCTAATTTGAGTGGTTTCATGCTAAATTTTAGTAATTTATAATATATATAACAATGGTGGTATAGAGCTCACTCCTAATTCTTGATATTAACTATAATGATCTTCTAACAGTGTAATTAAATAAATTTTAGACAATGGGTCTCAAAGTCAACTTTTTTAAAATCTCAAGAACCATTTTGAGCTCACTCACCAAATATAGATTACGTTATTTTCAAAAAAAAAAAGAAAAAGAGAAGAAGAAAGAAAGAAAAAAAAAACAGTGTAATTAAATAAAATTTAGACATTTTAATTGATGAAAGTTATTATTTTAAACCCTTAAGCCAAATGATATAGAATTCTTTTGTTTTATTAAGATTCCATTTGGTAATCATTTTAATTTTTGTTTTTGTTTCTGAAAATTAAACCTATTTCATCTACATTTCTTATAATGATGTGTATTTTTCTTAAACACAATGATTAAATTCTTAGCCAAATTTAAAAAACAAAAGCAATTTTTGAAAGTTATGGTTTTTAGTTCTTAAAATTTGACTTGGTTTTTTAAATTATTGATGAAATGTAAATAACAATTAGATGTGTAAGTTCTGTTCAGACTAATTATAGGAAGTTGCTTCAGTGGTCATGTGGTTGTACTTTCCGATGGGGAATTAAGTTCAAATATTTTGGCGAGGCAATATATTTTTTTATTTTTTAAATATCTAAACTTTCAATTTTAACTCTAATAAGTTCATATCTAATAAATATATAGATATTCAATTTAGTATCTAAAAATCTCATAGAATATTAAAAATGCTTACCGATTGACCCTTGTACTAGACCAAAAAAAAAAACATTTTTGTTTCTCATTAGACCTCAAAATTTCAATCTTGTAGCCAATAGTTACATTATCTTTTTTAAAAAATATATTTTAGACACACAAATTAAGATGTTAGTGATCTAATTTATATTTTTTAAAGTTCAAGAACTATATATGACAAAAAATTTAGACATTAATGGGCTAAAATTTGAATCTTATATGAAATTATGCCCCTAACATGAAATTATGGATCTGCCACTATCCGTATGTCATATGAACTATTGATTGCATCACCATATTCAATAGATTAGAGGTTTGAATTCTTTGTTTCTTCAAAATAGCTTTAAACCCATATTTTTCTTAATTAAACTCTTTAAAACTAGATTAAATCATGAAAATCTCTCCAAAAATCTTTTCGAACTAGTACTTCTTACTTCAAGTTTAGATATTTTGTGTGAATGGACTACGAACTATTGTTAATAGTACCAATCCTCAAATCGGTCCACTAAATCAAGTTCTTCAACAGAGTACACACTGATAGATTACATCATAATTCAAATGTTATAAATCATGTATTTAGTTGTTGGAGTACTTTGAATTCGTTTTTGGCATATTTATTTAGAGAAGTTCACTATATAAACTCTCTAATCTTAGAGATACCATTATTGTGTATAATGTAACATTCTCTTTAATAAATTTGTTCTTCTCTGTCTCATGTGAACGTAGCTAATATCTTGTTAGTGGGTCATGTAAATTTGTATGTCGAACTTCTCTATTCTTTTATGGTTTTTATTTATTTATTTATTTTTTACATTATTTATTTGTCGATTTTGTAACATTAGCATTGAAATCAGTTTCGATTCTCCTTCCTACCATATTGTTAAAAAAAATTCTTCCACAACTAAACATGATTGGTGACATTGACATTGTCCATATATGACCTTTAGAAGTATATTTGTATTGGATTTCTTCTCGTCTATTACAAAAATTAAACTTAAATTATGAGACTAATTTGGTAATACTACTAATAAATAAAAATGTAATAAAGTAAAGTAGTGAAATTGGTTTATGTTCAAAACTGTTATGATAATTAAAAGAATATAATAAATAATAATTATGAAGAAAGAAAGACGTTACCTTGTATATAACAAGTTTGAACGGCGCGTGGGGCCCCCACTCTGGAGGTGAGGTCATCAAATTACCCGGCCGTTACATTCGTGGTCACCGACTCAAACGTGGCATCCGCAAATTGGTGTACCCTGTTCTGTGGACCCCACTTTGAACGCCGAACTTCTTATATTTGACCTTCTTCATTGGCCCCTCCTCTAGATTATAATATATTTAAATTTTTTTTCCATACATTCACTTTAAACTTTCAATTTTATCCCATCAAATTTTAAATTTAGATAAATGTTATAATTTATACTCTCAATTTCAATTGTGCCGACACACATATTATCAAAAAAAAAAAAAAATAGAAAAGTAATTACAATAGATAGTACTTCTAGAATAATAATTAAGTGTATAATATGAATTTAAAAAAATTACAATTATATCAAAATCTATTAGTGATAGATTCTATCGCTAATAGATTCCTACCAATAATATATTTTATTACTGATACATTTCGAGAGTTTGATCTACATATTCTTATATCCAAAAATTCTATAAATTTTTTTACATTATATTATATATGCTAATACTTTGGGTTTGATTGCTATATTTGCAACTATTCTATTTAATGTAATAGGGAACTTATGACAAACATGGACATAATTTAATAAATTTAGGGTAAAAAAACTCACCTTTTTCATCTAATATGTTCTTTTATGGAAAGTTAACAGTAGAGCCAATTCACTTTCTCTCTCTCACTCTCACTCTCACTCATTCAACTATTGAGGTTTTTTTAGTGGCTTTGGTTTCAAAAGGGTATCATCATTAGTAGGGGAAAAAAAATCAAAGAGGGTCATTTTAGATATGGGTCTCGTATAGCTTTTCTTAAATACCCTCTTTCTCCTTTTGGCTTTTTATAGTAAATGAAAAACCATATATGAAAAATATGTAAAAAAAAGAAGCTGAGTCATTATTCAATTAACCCCATTAGAAAAAAAAAAAAAAAAAAAAAGTTGACGTCTTTTGCCCTCCACGCAGCTTAAAACTCGCAGTGTGGCAAAATTTAGACAGTCTGTTAGACACGTCTCATTAACCTACCAAATTCTTTATATATATATATATTATATTTACTTTGTTAATAAGAAAACAAAAATACCCCACTATAAAAAATGTGTTAGAATTATAATTATAATTATAATAAGAAAAAAGAGTGTTATTATAAGTTGAAAAACTCACGAGGGATTTCAAGTGAGAGAAAAATAAAAAAAAACAAAAAAAAGACAGCACTAAAATAATAAAAAGAAAAAGAAAAAAGAGAAAGAAAGCGAAAGTGAGTAATATTTAGCAATAGGGCTTATCGCATGTTTGCTTCACGCAAGCAGCTAAATGTAGGTGTTAAGGCTTTGCTCTCTCGCGTGGCTTTAAAGACTTTCTTACTTTCATTTTCTTTTTTTTTTTTTTTTTCCTTTTTAAATTTGTTTTATTTTTCTCTTTTAAAATCAAGTCTCTTCTTCTCTTCTTTCCCCTCATTAAATTAAAATCCTCCCCCAAAAATACATTTCTTTCACTACCACAATTTTCCACCAAACCCTGAAAAACCCTCTTCTCTCCCTTTTCTTCTTTCCTTCCATCTCCCTTCAAAATCACTTCTATTAAGACTAAATAAATCCTCTATAATGAGTGCCAACCCTAGTACTAGCGGCGGCGGAGCCCCGGGAACTGCCAGTACTGGCGGTGGTGTCGGTGGCGGCGGAGGAGGTCCATGTGGGGCCTGCAAGTTCTTGAGAAGAAAGTGTGTTCCCGGTTGCATATTTGCCCCTTATTTCGACTCCGAGCAAGGTGCAGCCCATTTCGCGGCCGTGCACAAGGTTTTCGGAGCCAGCAATGTCTCCAAGCTCCTTCTTCATATCCCGGTCCACAAACGTCTCGACGCTGTCGTAACGATTTGTTACGAGGCTCAAGCCCGCCTTCGGGACCCTGTCTATGGTTGCGTCGCTCATATCTTTGCTCTTCAACAACAGGTAAATTTTGATTGATTGAGTTATGTTCAATTTGAAATATATATATATATATATATAATCATATTTTGTTCTCACTCTTTTTATTTCTTATTTTGAATAACAATTACTATTTAATGGAAATAAATGATTCTCTGCCTACTAACATTTCAATTTTGGAATTTTACTTGTTTCAAACAAAGGCTAGTTTTTGAAGCTATTTCTGAAGTCGGAAGATGAGTTTTTGTTTTTTTTTTTTAAAAAAAAATAAAAAATAGGGTGTTTGTTTTGAGGATTTGAAAACCCAAATAAGGCAATTAAAATGGGATTTAGAGATGTAGGGCTGTTATACCCTTAAATACTAGGGTAGTGCCCTTAAATTGGTAAACAAAAGCTAGTAATTTTAGTTAGGGTGGCAGTTTAAGTTTATATATATATATATTTTACCCTACTATTGAGTTTACTGAAATCTAGACCTATCACTCTTTTGTTGATTATTATCAAATCATTTCTTCGGCGGTTACTACGGTAATATTCCCTAATCAAAATGATCTGTCTTTTTTTTTCCTTTTATTAGTGTTTTGGGGGATTTTTTGTTGTTTTATTATTATTATTATTTTGCAGTTATTAAGGAATTGGTCGGTCTATTGCCTTAAAGCTAAGCCTTTGATTAGAGAGACGAGAGTCATTTCCTACGTTTCCCCAATTTTTAGCTTCTTGTCAGTGTATCTTCTAAAACAACACACACGATATCAATTGTTTTCTTTTTTTTTCTTGAAAAAATATTTTCTACATTTTCTTTTTCTTTTCAAAGCATAAGTAATCTTTTTTATTTTGTTTGTCATTTTTTTTTTTTTTTTTTTTTCACATTTGATTTAGTTTCTATATGTTTTAGAAATGTTTTGTTTTGGAAACTTTTTTTATACCCACGATTTTAATTGTTCTGTTCTCTACGTTTAAGAATATTTTTAAAATTTTAAATTAAAAACCTAATAATTGAGTTTCGTTTAGTAACCATTCTATTTTTTGTTTTTGAAAATTAAGCTTGTGAACACTACTTCTACTTCCAAAATTCTTTCTTTTTATCTACCTTTCACCAATGGTTTAAAAAACCAAATCAAAATTTGAGAACTAAAAAAAATTGGTTTTGTTGTTTAAATTTGGCTAAGAATTCAAACATTGTACTTAAAAAAGATTTAAATCATTGTAAGTAATATAGATGGTATAGACTTAATTTTAAAAAACAAAAACTAAAAACCAAATGGTTCTCAAACAAGATTTTAGTTTTTTGTTTTTGTTTTTGAAAATTAAGCTTATAGACATCACATCCTCTTCAAAATTCTTTCTTTGTTATCTAGTTTTTACCAATTGTTTAAAAAACCAAGTTAAAATTTTTAAACTAAAAAAAATAACTTTTAAAAGGTTGTTTTGTTTTTAGAATTTGACTAAGAATTCAACTATTATACTTAAAAAAGATACAAATCATTGTAAGAAATTGAGAGAAAATAAGCTTAATTTTCAAAAGCAAAAATAGAAAACGAAATGGTTATCAAATGGTGCCTAAAATTTTTCTTTTTCTTTTTGTTTTTAATTTAGATGAGATTTCAAAAGTATTAGTAACAAATGGAAAAAAAAAAACAAAGAAATTGGTATAATTTTGAAGAATATCAAACTAAAAATGAAGGTTTTGAGTTAAAATTTTCAAGGTGAATGAAGTTTATGGACTACAATTTTAAACAATTTTAGTTCACATGACTTGATTAGAACAGGAGTTTTAACATTATGGTTTTGATTGTTACATTTACTTTTAAGTCTTT
The DNA here is from genome assembly GCF_009727055.1 of Benincasa hispida. NCBI lineage: Eukaryota > Viridiplantae > Streptophyta > Magnoliopsida > Cucurbitales > Cucurbitaceae > Benincasa > Benincasa hispida. The sequence goes on along the minus strand of NC_052360.1, from coordinate 81,099,536 downwards.
AATTGGTTAAAAAATTAGTATTGGAGTTGTCATAGAAGGGGTAACAAAGTATATGTGTATATATATAAAGAGATCTTATCCAAATACTATATAGTTCTAATAGTATTTTCGGAGTAAATGTAGTACTTTTACTTCTTTTTTTTTAACCTAATATGTATACTGCATATATTAGCAATACCTACTGCGTAAGTATCTGTGTACTATTAACAGTATGGTTGGTAATTTTTTTTTTTTTTTTTTTTTAAGAAAATAGTACAAAAATGAAAAATTAATTTTATACTTTCTAGCTTCCATTTTAAAACATTATTTTACCTCAAACAACAATGAAAACAGAGACTTTTACTGATCACTTTCTTATTTCTTGTGTAATCTACTCTCCCAATAATATATTTTTACATCTTAACCTCAACTTTCACTATGAAGTTATTTCTATACTTTTTAAATACAATAAACATAGGACAAGCTCAACAATAATGGATATATTTCTTCTTTGAAGTGGGAGGTTTGATTTTTTTATTCTTACAATTATTTGTATTAAAAAAATACAATAAACAAGACATGTTTTTTGTTTTTATATTTTTGCGTCGAATTATATTTTAGCATTTTTCTTTCTTTTTTTTTTTTTCAATACCTTATACTACCACTAGTATGATCTTATTTCTATAGTTTTCTCTCTCTCTCTAATCAACCTATCTTAAAATGAGGGTTTTAAGAGTACAAAAATCAAAATCGACCAAAAGCTCATTTCTTTTTTGGTAAATTGTAAAAGTTGTCCCTAAAATATGGTGGGTAGTTGTTATTACACTGTCGCATTTAAAATTGTAATAATTGAGTCCTTAAACTTATGTAAATGTTAATTAAAATTAAACCTTGACACTTATATAGTTGTAACAATTAAGTCTATATGTCCAAGTGTCTACAACTGTACAAGTTCGAGGGCGTAATTACAATTACTACCAAACTTTAGAGTGGTTTTTGCCATTTGCTTTTTTTTTTTTTTTTAATGCATGGTGGAAGTATGTTTTTCCCATTTTTTTTGTATTATATAAAAAATTAATTTAATCTGGGCCACAAAACATATAGTTTACATGGGAATATTTTTTTCCCTCTTTTTAATGATCTTTAAGATTGAATATAGAAGGTTAATTTATATACATGTGAATTAAAAACGTTGGAAGTGGTGAGTTTTACAAGCCGAGCTGGACGTACTTTCAAGCCCATCTAGCACACCATGGAGCTCCGTCGCCGTCGAACCCAATCTCCGCCACCTCCGCCGCCAAGTTCCCGGCACAAACCCGCTTTCCATCTCAGACCTTGCCGTCCGCCTCCTCCTGCCGGCTACTTACGACTTGTCGGCCCTCCTCGACCCAATGGCTCAGCTGCATGGGCCATGCAAACAGCAGCGGGCTCGACCACCGCATTTCGCCGGTGGAGTGGCGGTTCATCCACGACGGCAGGAGAGGGGCGACTCAACTCTGCCGCGAAACCCTCCTTAGACACGGCGCTCCGCCGTGCTCCGACGCCTCGACGCCGCAACCGTCTCTAAATGAAACTTTTTTTTTTTTTTTTTTTTAATTTAAATTCTTGCCTCTTTGATTCCTCTTTTGTCAAAAATTTTACTGGAAAATTAAAGGGTGCTAGAATTTGGTCTTCTTTTCTTTCTTTCTTTTATTATTTTTTTTAAAATGTTTGATTGGAGTTAAAAGGCAAGAAAAAGAAAAAGATTAAAAAAAAGTTAATAACCCAATAACCATTTATTAATCTTTTTTAGTTTATTATACATGTTTAATTTTCTGGTTCTCCCTGTTCAGTTAGTTTTCTTCGTTTTAAATAGTTAGAAATAGAACACAGATTAGTTCATACATGTAGCTATTATTACTATTTTTTTCTATTTAAAATTTAAGATTAGGCCTTTTTTGTTATTTTTTCCTTCTTTCTTTCATAAACATTCCATCATCAACCATTGTTAGATTGGTTGGCTGAGTCACCCATAAAAAAATTATGTCAAATTGCAAAAACCACCCTTATAACTTAAACTTTCAATTTTAAAATTCGAACCCTCAAAATTATATAAATATTCAGATTTGGTCAAATTGAACCTTTAAACTTACATGATTGTATAAATGTTAACATTTAGGTAAGTTTAAGAGTTCAATTTTTATCATTTGTGGGTCCAATTTCTACCATTATTATAAGCTTAAGGGGTCCAATTTTAACATCTATTGAAGTTTAGAGGCCTAATTTTTATAATTGACAGTTTGACAGTGTAATTGCAACTACGACTTATACTTTAGAGACGGTTTTCGCAATTTGCTCAAAAACTTATGGCGAAGGTAAAAGCGCATATATATTTTATGAAATATTTAATGATGATAGCAGGTCTTGGAACTAGTGAGGTTGAGAAATTTGATCTTCTAACTTCTTAGTGAAATTGCTTTTATTCTCTATATTGAAGTATGTTTTGGTTGAATTCAGCATCCGTAAGAAATAATTTTTTTAGTGTTTAAATCCTTTTTAACTCTTAAGCACATGATAAATGATTTTAAGCAAACCCTTAGTCGTTTTTTAATTTCTTGATTTTCTTTTCTTTAAATTTTATGTTCAAATTTGTGAGAATCAATTAGATTTTTATGTAAATTTCATGTAAAACAACTCTATTTTAACCCATTTTTATCAGCAAAATGTTTTCTTATAGACAAATCCACATGACTAATTTATAGCATTATTATTACTTACTCTTACTCTTACATTTTCTTAATTTCTAAGATTGATAGTGTGTGTTTGAAATAACTTTTGAAATCTATATTTTTAAATAAAACCAATTTTCCTATAAACACCCTTTGAAAAAAAAATTAACAATTCAAATGTGTTTAGTTTAGCGAGGATCATAAGTGTTCCAAAAATGATTTTGAAGCAACTAATGTAAAATGTTCCTAATATATAATAAGAAAATAAAATATATTTATAATTAATATATTATCACTACAAAAGATATCATCTTAAACCTTCTTTTAACCACGTAATATATAAAATAAATTTTTTATTGAAAATATTCCTATATATATTTTTAATTTCTCTATGTTTATAGGCCCATCAATCTTAATATTTCTTTAAATTAAAAATTTAGTCCCGGACTTTCATTGAAATCTAAAAAGTATATGATAGGTTCCTATATTTTATATTTATGTCAATAGACCCATGAATGTTGAAAATAAATATAAAAAAAGGCCTCTAAACTTTGAAGTTTATGAATTTAACGGATTCCAACATATTTAATATTTTTTAAATTAATGATTCTTTCAAGTAAAAATTTTAATTTTGTATATACTAAAATACTTACTTTAAAAGGCTATGGGAGAAACATACAATTAGAGGAAAAAGACAAAAGATAGTAGACTTTTCAAAAATTTTAAAGTTTAGTAATCTATGAAAAATCAAAAGTTTATAGGACTTATTAGTTACAAAATTAAAAGCTCATGAATTATTTGATAAACTTTATGACTAAATTTGTAATAAAGCAATTATAATCTGTCAATAGCTAAATTTAAATCATTTACTAAAAAGTTTGTTGTATACATTTTTATTTTTGTTTGAAAAGTTTCATTTTTCTAAAATTCTGAATTTGACTAAGTAGTCTTTCTAATTTCCCCTATTTCGGGCCGAGCCCTAACCTGAACTGAGTTTGGGCTCCTTTACCTTGTCCCATTTACTATTTGGGCCTTTGACTCTATCTTCTCCTTAGATATTGCGATATTCGTAAGGATATTGGTAATAGATAGTAAAACAAGGAAAAAAAATATATACATCTCTTTAAAATATTTGTAAATATGGAAGTGTTGATTAGTCAATTTTTAAATTTTTTTTTCTAATTTTTAATTATGTCTTTACCTATCTTATCTTGTTGCACACCTTCATCTTCTCTTTCTTTGTTTCTTTTTCTTATTTTATTTTATTTCTTTTTAGAAAATTTTTAGAAATAACACCTTTTAAGTTTTTACCTTACAAAACTAGCACCATTTTTTAAAACTCGTTCAAATAACTTTTCTCAGACCATCTCGGACAAGAGATTACACCGAGATTCTAGTAATTGTTCTAAATTATTATGTGATTTTCCCAAAGCTTATATCAAATCTTATAAATTTTCAAATTTTCTCCAAATTAGATTATATTTACCAAATATTATATCAAAATCTTACGTAATTTTTTAAATCTTTAGCCAAATTTCTAATTTTCAAATCAATTTACCAATTATCCAAATGAATTTTGTAGATGAACCTCGAGTGATTGATTTTGATTCTTAAATGTTTGGAAATATTAAATTTTCCAAAAACAAGTAAAATATGGAAATATAAAATCTTAGTATGAATCTCGGGTAGATTAATACCGAGATTTTATATATTTTCCATATCTTACTTTTTTTTTTTTTTTTTTGCAAAATTTAGTTTTGAAAGATGGAAAGTTGAGGATGCTATTTTTGACAATTTCCCATTCTTTTATTCAGTTTTTGACTCTTTTTTTTTTCTTTTCTTTCTTTCTTTTTTTTTTTTCTTTTTTTTTAAATTTTCATTACTTTCTCTAGTTTTGCATCTTCATTTTTTTTTTAATTTTCTTTTCTTTCTCCGGCTTTTGCTTCTTCCCTTTTATTTTATTTTCTTTCATTTATTCCGTTTTTGCTTCTTCTTCTTTCTTTCTTTTCTTTCTTTCTTTTTTTTTTTTAAATTTTCTTTCCTTTCTCAAATTTTTGCTTCTTTCTTTCTTTTTCCATTTTGTTTAATTTTCTTTTCTTTATCTGATTTTTTCTTCTTCCTTTTTTTTTTCTTAAGAATTATGCGGCTAAGTTTCGTACCCAAGATTAGAAAGTATCTAATTCATAAGTGACTTAACAATTACAAGCCAATCATCAAGTTTGATTATTATAACGAAACATTAAATATAAATAACAAATGAAAACAGATTTGAAAGAAACTTTTTTTTAGTCCACAAATTTACATCATTATTAGAAACATTTCTTAAAAGTTTGAAATAAGAAACAAGAATAGTTATTAAATAAGTTTATTTCTAAATAAATGAGAAATGCGAACACATGCCAATAAATTTTTTTTCTTTTTACAGAGCTTTAAAAGTATGATATCTATCCGAAATAAACTTGAAAAAATTGCATAGATGGCCCAAAAAGTGTTGGAATTTGTGTCCTAAATCTCTTTTATATTCTCGTAATTTGTAAACTTTATATAAACAAATTGTTATTAATAAAATAATTGTTATTTTATAAGCATACACTCGATCCAATAAACAAAGATCTTAGGTTATTTTGTGTAATTTAAACATGAATGTAGAGACATACAGGTGGATCATGTTTAAATGATAACCTAAACGGTCTGTAGTAAATGGATAAGACTGGGTACTGGTGACACTATGGATACGACCCGCTTTGTAGATGTTACAAGTGTTGTAAAGTGCTATAAATGATCTGATCCTGATCATTCATGTGGTGACATATGTGTAGGGGTATCCTATACGAAGAGTTTGTATAAGACTCGACGACGAAATGATTAGTCTCTTATATAACGCCATTAATAGTAAAGACATACATTTCACCAAGATGACCATAGGTGACATGACATGAATCCTGAGTGAGTTGTGAACTCCTGCCTATGAAAGTAGTCCTTGTTGGGATTGGTATCCTAAATCTCTCTTGTATTATTGTAGTTTGTATACATTATATAAACAAGATATTGTTAATAAAATAATTGTTATTTTATGAACATTTACTAAATCCAATAAACTAAGATCCTAGATTATTTTATGTAATTTAAATATATATGTGGAGATATATGTGTGGATCATATTTAAATGATAACCTAAACGGTTTGTAGTAGATGGATAAGGCTGAGTACCTTATCCTGGTGACACTATGGACACGACTCGCCTTGTAGATGTTACAAGTGTTGTAAAGTGCTACAAATGACCTGATCCTGATCATTCATATGGAGACATGTGAGCGGGGGTATCCTATACGTATAGTATGTATAAGATCAGACCACACAATAACTAATCTCATTATATAACACCGTTAATAGTAGAGACTTACATTTCATCAGGATGACCATAAGGGACATGACCTGAATCTTGAGTGAGTTGTGAACTCCTGCATATGAAAGTGGTCCTTTGATTTGCATAGGTGAGAATGGCCAGACTGCCGACTCAATATGTCTACTATTTTGGGATTCATTTTATTCGGGAGTTGGGAACATAGCTATAAAAGACAGAATTTACTTCTTCTTTGATGTCGGGGTACGTAGATAAATTGCTCCATTAAAGGCTGATTCTGAGGTTTATACAATGTGGTCACACCCTCTCTTGGCCCGAGAGGGATTTGGTCATAATTGGACTATGACTTATTGTTTATTTTAGGGATCAGTGATACATACAACTTGTATGTAACTATAGGGGTAAAACGATAATTTTGGTCTAGCTATACTTACAAGCAATTTGTGAAGGGTCATCGCACTATTGATTGGTTATATCCAATGGACACGAAAATATATCTGCAGTGCGAAGAGTACAACTGTCATTAGTGGAGTGACTGACAGTTAATGGATGTTGGGTAATTTAATTAAAGAGTTTAATTAATTATCCAAATACCATTGGAGCTTTAATCGATAGGTCTATAAGGTCTCATCTATAGCTCAACAGGGATTATTGATAATTAATTTTGGATTAATTTGAATTGTTCAAATTAATTTAGGGAATTAATTATATATGATATAATTAATTAAATTAATTATATGCGATATAATTAATATAATACATTTGATACGTTATAATATAAAGTTTATTTGAGAGGAAATAAATATTTGATTATGATTCAAATATTAATTATATAGATGAGATTTATATAATTGAATTTAGTATAAATATGATTTATATTAAATACCATGCATTGTTGAGAGAAATTAAAACTATAAGTTATATTGTATTTGATACAATATAAGAACCTGTCTCTTATACACATCTAGATGTGTATAAGAGACAGCTTAAAAAGCATGATAAACTAGTGGGTTCCAAAGATAAAAAACATAAAAAAAGAAAAAGAAATCGACACCGACCAACCGATGTACACCCCTAGTATTTTATATAACACACACACATACATACATACATACATATATATATAATTATTAATTTAATTTAATTTATTTTAATTTAATTTAAAAATTAATAATATGTGTGTGTTTTATGTTTTTTCATCTTCTTTCAGTGGTTAGAGATTTTCTCTCTGAAAAAGAAAAACTACTAACAGAGAAGATACAGAGAATAAAATAGTTTTCTTCTTCCTCACAAAATCCTCTCCTCCCTCTTTCAAAAAGAAGCAGAGACGACATCTCCTGCCAATTCTATTCCCAAAAGAGAATACATAAGGCTCCTTTTGGTGGTGTCCTCTTCAAGCAGTTCGTGATTGGATCGAGGGATTACGTGAAGACTTTTTGGCTTCAATGGTAAGTCCTATTTTCTCCTTCTTCCTTCTTGAATTACGCATGCTTAAATTTATTTTAATGCTTAATATTTTTTCTTGCTCTAAAAAATTGAGATTCTGAGAAAAAAATGAAAATTGAGATGATCCCCTTCCACTGTGACCTTCATTGGTTCTTTAAAACAGAAGGGCACAAATTAAAATATTTGCGTATTTGTATACCTTAATATTTGTTTACAGAATCAAACGAAGAAGAAGAGTTTGGTTTGGTTGTTCGTTATTTTTACAGAATTACCCTTGAAAGGCAACGAAAAGAAAAAGGACTGTATGAATATTCGTAAAGGACAAGAAAAGTGACAATAAGGTGATCGATAGCTATAATTGATAAAAGCTATCATTGATAGCATGTTATCGGTAATAGAAACTAACATTACTAACACGTTATCGATGATAGAAACTACCATTAATAGCATCGATGATAGAAGTTACCATTAATAAGACGTTATCGATGATAGAGAGCTTTCACTGGTGGCATGATATCAATGAGATCATGGATAACATCTTATTAGTGAGATCATTGATAGCATCTTATCAATGATGTTATCAGCGAAAGAAGTTATCATTAGTAACCATGATATGAGTGATATTAGTGATATTAATGATAGGAGTTAGGTGAATCTATATATCGAGTTTCTTTGAAAGTTCAAAATTAGTTATAGAAGTCTATCATTGCTAGTCTTAAGTGTTAATATGTCAAGATTGACTCTAATTGATGAAAGTCTATCAGTGATAATGATTGATAACTGCTATCAGTGATAGCCGTGATAGAAGATTATTAGTAATAGCTACTGTGTTAATCTTTCAAAGTCGATAGTCATTTATGAAAGTTTATCAGTGATAGCCACTAATAGTTTTCCATCACTGGTATAGCTCAATCTTTCAAAGTTGATAACCACTTATAAAAGTCTATCATTGATAACCATTGATAGCCTTAACTGTTAATAATTCAATGTTGATTCCTATTGATGAAAGTGTATCAATGATATCCACCGATAATTGATAGCAAATTAAAAGCTAATATTTTAAGATTGTATTAATATTTCTCAAATTAAAAGCTACCTCTGGTAGCAATTAATAGCAACTATCAAAGATAACTTTCAATTTGAGAAAACCGGGAAGAAACGAGTAAAATGGTGACTAGGTGTGGACTTTTTAGTCTTTTACTATTTTATGTTCTATATATACAATTATTTTATCCTTGTACTATATATTTTATTATTTTGAACTTAAATTCTATTTATGCAACCAGCCTAGATATTATAAAAAATTATACTTTTATAATGATCTTTGGGTTTTTTTTTTCCTTCAGAAGTTTCTAAAATTTATATTAGTATGAGATTTAGTCAAGTTCACATGGCTGACATGTGGAAAATCAGTACTTGAAAGTCAATGTTTGATTATGTGGAAATCTAACATGCCCAAGTCACTTAATTAAAAATTCATCCTTCGCATCCAATTTGTTTATATTATAGGTTAAATGGTAAATTTGATCACAATAGTTTGGACAAAGTTATAATTTACTCCCATGATTTTAAAAGTTAAGATTTGATTGCTATAGTTTGATAATATCTCATAAATAAGTGTATGGTTTGATAAAATCCTCATACATAGTCCTTACCATAGTGACTATTTATATAAACCTCAAATTTGTCATTTTATCTATATTATATCTTTCAGACATAGTAAACACAAAATCAAAAGCTTCCAATCTCATTAGATATAAAATTCAATTTTATATCTATTAAAAATCATTTCATTAATAAAGAAAATGGAATATGTCAAGAAACTATTCTATACAACATTGAAAGTTCATAGACAACCTATTAAACTTAATGACTTATCTAGACATGTTTTTTTTATATAAAAAAAAGCTTAAATACGAATAGACACAATTTCAATATTTAGGTACTAAAATTCGTAATTTACCCTATATATTGGTATTTTTTCTTAATCCCCTGGTTTTAATCTAACGAATAGGTTGATAATCTTTCCACAAGATGTAGAAGTTAAATATATAGGAAACTCATTGGTGAAGTACTTTATACAAACCATCAAATGCCTCCAAAACAATCGCACACTCATGAATGAAGGGCACTTATTGATAGAAAAAAATGGAGAGAACTAGTAAAAGAGAGGAAGTGATATAAAACTCCAGTACTTGAATTTCATTCCAATTAGGCCTTATATAGGCTCAAAGTACATCATAAATAACAAACTAACCACCCAAAACAAATAGCACAAGACTAGCACAAAGAATAGCAACCCTAAAGACTAACAACAAGAAACTAAATATAATCAATTCTATTTTTAACACCCTCCCTTAAACTAAAACTATGCAATTTAGTATTTAATTTAAAGAAGTAGAGGAAACTACCCGAAGTAAGCTTCGAAGCTTCACAAATGTTGCTAATTTGAGAGGCTTGGTTAAAATATCTGCCACTTGATCTTCACTTTTACAATATCTTAGATTGATAATTCCATCATTTGTAAGATTCCTCAAGTAATGGTATCTTACATCAATGTGTTTGCTTCATCCATGCAAGGCAAGATTCCTTGAGAGCTTGATTGTTGATGTGTTATCACAATGAATGATAGATGCTTCTTCTTGCTTATAATGTAAATTCTCAAGAATGTTCCTCAACCAAATGGCTTGACATGCACATGATGTTGCTGCTACAAGTTCAGCTTTAGTGGTAGATAGTGTGACAATTGGCTGTTTCTTGGAAGACCATGAGATAGCTCCTGAACCAAAAATGAAAACATACCCTAAAGTACTCTTTCTATCATTTAAATCTCCTGCATAATCACTATCGCTAAAACCAACAAGGTTTAGATTTTCTTCTTTTTGATAAAGTATGCCAAGATCAGGAGTCCTTTTTAAGTAACGTAAGATTCTTTTGGCAGCAAAGAGATGAAGCTCAGTTGGAGATTCCATAAACCTGCTAATTAAACTTACAACATACATAATATCAAGCCTTGTAGCTATTAAGTACATCAAGCTTCCAACCTTTTGTTTATAGAGAGTACTGTTGACCTTCTTTCCTTCATGGTCCTTTGTGAGCTTCAAATTGGGTTTAACTGGAGTTGTGGCCAAGTTGCAATTCTCCATTTGAAACCTGTCCAAGATCTCCAGTACATATTTCTTCTGATTGATGAAAATTCCCACTACTGATTGTATTACCTTAATGCCAAGAAAATAATGCATCATCCCTAGATCTGTCATTTCAAACTCTGCCATCATGGACTGCTTGAATTCTTCAAACATAATCAAGTCATTTCTTGTGTAAATCAAATCATTACATACAAATATACTATCAAAGTCTTGTTTGGATGTTGGAATTTAATAAAGAGAATATGTTCATATGGACATTTTTCAAATCCAACTTTAATAAAGTAGGCCTCAATTCGATTGTACCAAGTCCTAGGAGCTTGCTTCAATCCATACAAAGCCTTCTTCAAGCGATATACCTTTCTTGCATTACTCTGTTGAACATATCTAGGGGTTGATCTATGTAAACTTCTTCATTCAAGTTGCCATGCAAAAAGGCTTATTTCACGTCCATTTGAAGAATTTTCCAATTGCTTTGTGTTGCCAATGCTAACACCAGTCGAATCGTATCATGTCTTGCAACCAGAGCGAAAACTTCATTGTAGTCAATGCCAATTTGTTGCTTATACCTCTTTGCAACAAGACGAGCCTTGTATTTGTCTACTTGGCCATTTTTGTTCACCTTTGTCTTGTAAACCCATTTAACACCAATGGATTTTTGCCCTCTAGGAAGTTCTGATAGATCCCAAGTATTTTTTTTCTCAATTGACTTAATCTTTTCATCCATGGCCTGCTTCCATTTTATATCTTTGACAGCTTCTTCAAAAGTTAATGGATCACATTCTGATAATAAAGCATAATGGACAAATGCCTCATCAGAAAGATCACCACTAACTTCATAATCTTCCATCCATGTTGGTCTCCTTCTAACTCGTTGTGATTTTGAAGAACTTGCACATCTTGTTTAAGACTTAGTAGCCTCAAGCTCTTGAATTTTCAAGTTGAGGTGTCAAAGATTCATCACTATCTTCAAAATTCACAGGTACTGTTTATTGCTTTAGAGTATCTTCTATCCAATTCCAAGTGCTTAGTTCATCAAATATAACATCTCGACTAATTATAATTCTACCCGTGATTGAATTGAACAGTTTGTAAGTCTTTGATTGCTTACTAATGCCAAGAAAGACACATTTTTGGCCTTTGTCATCTAGCTTCCTTCTCTTCTCGTTAGGAATGTGTGCATATGTAATGCACCCGAACACTTTAAAGTGATCAACTGATGGTTTACGCCCATCCCAAGCTTCTTGAGGAGTCATGTTTTTCATCGAAAAAGTTGGACTTCGATTCAAAACATGAACACCCCAATTTACTGCTTCTGGCCAGAATTTCTTTGGAACTCTCCTATTTGCAATCATACTTCGAACCAAGTTAAGGATAGTATGGTTTTTTCTTTCGGCAACACAATTTTTTTGAGGTGTGTAAGCTGCTGTCAATTGGTGCCGAATTCCATGCTGAGCACAAAAATTTACAAATTCTTGTGACATATATTCTCCTCCACGATCCGTTTGAAGGGTTTTGATTTTTCTCCCAATTTCATTTTCAACTACCGCTTTAAAGCTCTTGAAAATTGAGAATGCTTCAGACTTTTCCTGCAAGAAATAAACCCAAGTTTTTCTGGAAAAATCGTCAATGAAAGAAATAAAATATTTTTTCTTCCCATTTGATACTGAGTTTAATGGGCCACATATGTCAGAATGAATCAACTCCAGGGATTTACGTGCTCTCCATGCTTTACCTTTTGGAAAGCTCTCACGATGTTGTTTGCCAACAACACAATCTTCACATACTTTTGTGGGAGGAAATATTTGGGGAAGGCCAACCACCATTTGCTTTTGAGAAAGGATTTGCAAACCTTTAAAATTCAAGTGAGCATATCGCAAATGCCAAAGCCATGTGGGGTCTTGATCTACATTAGTCTTGAAACATAACTCCAAACATTCTAGTTTGAGTGAGAACAACTTGTTCGAGGCCATTTCAACACAAGCTATCAATCGTCTTCTTGGATCATATATCTCACAGGCGCCTTATTTGATAGTTGTGACATAACCCTTCTCTTGTAGCTGTCCAACACTCAGTAAATTGCTTCTCAAATTAGGAATATAAAACACATTTGATATGGGTTCAACATTGCCTTTTTTGATCTTAATTTGAATATTTCTTTTACCCACAACATTTACTTTAGAATTATTACCAAATGTCACAGTAGAATGATAACTTTCATCCAAATGAGAAAAGAGAGGCTTGTTACCACACATATGATTGCTGCAAACAGTGTCTATATACCATATGTTAGTTCCAAGCTCCTTGTTGTGGTGGCACGTCATCAATAGAGTTTCTTGCTCCTTTTCCTCAATAAAATTGGATTGCTCTCTTTTTTCATGGTTGAAGTTGGTTGTGCATTCAGACTTGTAATGAACAAACTTATGGCAACGATAATATTGAATGTTGGACTTATCAAGTCTCGAGTTGTTGTTGGATGTTTTCTTGTATGGATCATGTCCACCACCTCGTCTTCTTCCTTGCCACCTTCCACGACCTCGACCACGTCCTCTATTGATCCTCTCCCTGTAGAGTTTTCACCATGAGTTGAAGTTTTCAGAGCTTGTTATTCAGTTGAACCTGTATTTGACATCATTCTCTACTCATGCACAAGTAAAGAACTTTGTAATTCATCAATTGATAATGTATCAATATTTTTTGATTCCTCAATTGAACAAACCACATATACAAATTTAGAATCCATCGATCGAAGAATCTTTTCAACCACAACTACATCTTCAATCTTTTCTCCATAGATATGCATTTTGTTTTCTATATCCAAGGCCCGTGACAAATACCCATCCACGGACTCACTTTGCTTCATTTTAAGAATCTCGAACTCTTTGCGAAGAGCTTGGAGCTGCTGTCTTTTCACCCTCGTTGTGTCTTGATACTTTTTCTTCATGGAGTCCCAAATTTGCTTGCATGTATCCTTTTGCGAAATGGTCTCCAAGATGGTACGATCAATGGCTTGAAATAAATAATTCTTTGCCTTGAGATCCTTCAATTTTCGTTCCTCTAGCTTCTTTTGGTCAACTTCTGACAAGACAACTCCAGTAGCTGGTTCATTCACTCCTGCTTCAACAATGGTCCAGTACTCTTTGGACCGTAAGAAATTCTCCATCAACATGCTCTAATGATCATAATGACCATCAAAGCGAGGAATTGCTGGTTGCACATATTTGTCTGAGGCCATTGTCTATGCTTGCTAGCTATTGTAGAGGATAAAGGAATGAGAGTTGGTTTAATGGCTATGAAAAAAGATGCCACAACCTAGCTCTGATACCACTGATAGAAAAAAATGGGGAGAACTAGTAAAAGAGAGGAAGTGATATAAAACTCCAGTACTTGAATTTCATTCCAATTAGGCCTTATATAGGCTCAAAGTACACCATAAATAACAAACTAACCACCCAAAACAAATAGCACAAGACGAGCAAAAAGAATAGCAACCCTAAAGACTAGCAACAAGAAACTAAATATAATCAATTCTATTTTTAACACTTATTTGATACCTTACATTAATTGTTGAGCTTTGGTAAAATATTAGAAGTATCGTTATGGACATCAAGCACTATAAAAAGGGTCTATGCTTTTGATGTTCGAATTATTCCAATTTGAAACACTCTAAGCTTTAAGTTTTAATTTAGTTGTATGAGTGGTATAATGTTTTGAGAGAGCGTTTCTTTTGTAATTGAGATTGAGGAAAGATTTCTACTTGATTGTAATAAATTTTTACATAGTAAATTTTTTTTGTCCATGGCATGTTCTTTAGTTTTGAGTTTTGTGCTTCCAATTTTATTGTTTTCTTTTAATTTCTATGTTATTTTTATGCTTAATTCCTATGATAACAATGAGATATTTTTTCCAACATTATTGGCACACTTTACTTGAAATGACACTAAATTAACATGGACTACTACTTTTAGAGTCAAGTTTGAAATGAAAGTGATTTTAATTTCAACATACCTTTAATCTTTATAAGTTTTTCTTTTAGATTAAAAAAAACTATATATTAAACATTAAATTGCAAATCAAACAAATTTGTTGTTGTCAAATAAGTGTATATAATTGTGTAAATATTAGACAATCAAATAGAGTCTTACTTTAGTTGTTGCCAAACAAGTATACTGAGAGTGGCTCTCGTAACTACAGGATAACTATAAAATATAATTTTAAAAAAATAATGCAATAAACAACTAAAATAATAAGTTCAACGACATTCATTTTCCATGAATTGGGACTTGTTATAATCTTTTCTAACAGAATTTTACTTTGATTATTCAACCAATCAAAAGTGAGAAAAAAAAAAAGAAGAAAAGATTAACAACAATTCAAGACTTGAAAGCATGTATTGCAAAATGACATTAGAATATATCAAAGAAAGCTTTAAATTAAAACTTACTCAATTGCATCCTCTGTCATGATTTTCATTATTCTTTATGGCAACTTCATGTCCACAAAGAGTACTGTAGTAGAAACTTTTGCACTGCCTACAAAATCCAAACCAAACACATCACTAAAAGAGATTAAGAAAAACTTCCAAAATTGTATTGTAATTTTAGCAATAGATAAAATTATTCAAATGAGCTGCCTTAGAGAAAGTTTTTCATACTATCCCATGATTGGGCCTCATCTCGGAGAACCTAGCCTCCTTAACATGAAAAGTTCCCAACAAATTATTTAAAAACTGCTTGAGTGTGACAATTTCACTTTTCAACTCCGTGAAAAGTGTTTAGATGATAATCCGACTCTCAAAACCATATAAGAAGTTGAAAAGGGTTATTTTGACGGGAAAATAACACAAAAATTTCTAAAGAGTATCACATTGTCTCTTAAAACAACGGCCAAGTGTCATTTTAAGTATGTAAACCACGTAAGAAGTTGCTAAAAAGTGTCATTGACTTTCAAATATTTTCTTTTCCTTATGTAGATCTTCTCTACATGCAGCATTTAAGAGAGTTCTTGAGAAGGTTTTTATATTCAGTCCAATATAAATTTTGATTGAATTCACAAAACTCTTTAAATTTGACCACATAGTTTTAGTAAGCATAAATGGTACAAAACAAAAATAATGGCCTTTTCCCTTTTGCCCTTCCATTATTATGTCATTGCAAACAAACAAAATTCTGAATTTAAGAGCCCTAGGACTTAACATCTCTTCTACAATTTCTCTGAGTTATGTTCAATCTCGCATCTTCCTTTCACTACCTTCTTCCATAGGAATATTACCTCAAAACCCTTCTTCCAATAATCACTAAACAACCAAAAGCTACCTTCTTTCACCACTTTTTAACCACTTTGAGCTCCTCTTCAACCTCCTTGACTCCAATGGTGATGGCAAGATCTCCACGAAAGAGCTCTGTCGGTTTCTCTATCGTGTAGGTTATAAAAAGCTTAAAGCTGCAATCGAAGCTGAAGAAATGGTGATGGAAATGGATTCAGATCATGATGGATTGATCTATATGGATGAATTCTTAGAGTGGGTATGACTTACATTCTAGTTGAAGAGAACTTTTATAAAAGATAACACGTGGTTCAACTTTTGACGTAAAATAGATTAAAATACCACATTGATCCTTATACATTTATCTTTAGTTCATTTCGGTCCTTATATACTTTCAAAATGTTCATTTTGGTTCCTATATTTTCATTTTTTTTTCTTATATATACCTTTAAAATGTTCATTTTTCTCTATATACTTTCAACTTTGGTTCATTTTGACTCTTGAATTTTTAAAAAGGGACTATTTTGGTCTTGCAATAAAAATGAAAGTGAATGGACTAAAATGGTTATTTTTTAAGAGTACGAAGATGAAAATGAAAATTTTAAAAATAAATGGACTATAATAGATCAAATCAAAAGTATAAGGATGAAAGTGAACATATTTAAAGTATAGAGATCAAAATGCACGAAAGTCAAAAGTATAAGGATTGAAATAGTAGTTAAGTCCAATGATTGCATTGTAAATCTAAATAACTTTATTAATTTCAAATCACAAAAACGTATACCCACTAATATATTTTATATATTATTCATGTTGAGGGTAAATTTATGATATTTTTGAAATAACACGACAACTCAACTAAGCATAAATTTTGCCAAACACACTCATAATTTTCAATAGCAGTGACAGAATTTTTGAACAGGATTCTGAGGAAGAATGAAGAAGAAGAAGAAGAAGAAGTTCTTGTGGAAGCTTTTTCGATATTTGATGGTGACAAGGATGGGTTGATTTGTGCTAAGGAAGTAAAGAGAACATTGTGCAAATTTGGATGGACAAAATGTGGGCTCAAAGAATGTGAAAGGATGATTGAAGGAGTGGATAAAGATGGTGATGGGTTTGTCAATTTTAGAGATTTTCGGTTGATGATGACACAAAAAGGATAATCATGGATTATTATTTGTAAGTTGAGACTTAATTATCTCTAATTTAATTTGATTTATCCAAATATTTAAAACTAGTTAAAACAAAAGTAGAAAAATGGTTCACGTTATGTGGTTTTAAACCCGAATAAATATAGAAGCGGTGGTAGAAGATTCAAATTTCTAAGCTTTGAGAAGTAAGAAGGTTCAGTATTCCTATCCTACATATTATAAAAAAAGGAGTATGTTTTTGTTTAATATAGGATAATCATTCATCTACATAGTACTCGAAGATAAATCGATCGACTATATTAACCATAAACAACTAATAACAATAAGCTTTTTAGTAGGAGAGAATCATAAAGAAAATGGTATTAAACATTAGAGCGTCCGTATTAGTGACTTTACGAACTTAGGAATAGATGGTCTTCCAATCAAATTTCGTTCCTAACACATCATAACAAAAAAATATAGTGTGTTTTACGTTTTTGTTATCCTCCCATAATTAAGAAAGAGAGTAAAGTTTTGGACTTTAAAAAAAAAATCCTGTAAATTTTCAGATATACCCTTTTTGTAGCCAGCTTTTAATAGACTCAAAAACATATTTATTTAAGGCTGAGAAGAGAAATAGAAAATTTTAAAGTTTTATTTGAAAAAATGACAAAAAGATTTCAAAATTATAAAAATAGCAAAATGAATTTATATAATAAAAAAAATACTAATTAGTAAATGACAAAGCTACCCTAAAATAACAAAATTAAGTACAAACGAGAATGAAAAGATACACGGTTTCGAATACCACAAATATACTTTGCCTAAACATTTTAGAACTACAAATACACAGTATCTAAGAAGCAAAAAAACAAAAATTAAAAGTCACCCAATATGGTCCTTAACGCTTCTAGCTACCTAGAAAACGTGTATGCGAGGGAAGATGACGATCTGCAGGTCATTAGAAACTTATGGATGTCTACAACGATAGACTTTCTCCAAGGTGAGAAAGTTGATTGTACTTGTTGTTGGTAAGTGATATTTGAAGGAATTGCAGTTTTAGGATGATGTGGCTATTGAAAATAAGATTGCGTTTGACACCAAATCAGTTGCATCAGTTGCAGGGAGTTTCATCGTCTTCATTGCATGTGACAATTTTGCTCATAGGATCGATCTTGAAAGCCAATTTTAAACACTATCAATCCCAGAACATCATTATGAAAAATCCCAGAACATCATTATGAAAAATACGTGCGAGCGAAAAAGGTTGGCGACCTTGCGAGAATGGTCGTCAAAAGCTAGCCAATACGATGGAATTCAAGAAAGGGTTGCTGAACCAACGATAGCAAACATGAAATTGAGGAGAAAAAGAGATTTTGGGGTGGCTAAATGAAGAAGATGAGATTTAGGTTTTTTGTTATCTTATTTTGATGATGATGATAAACGTAACAATATATATACATGCATATGTTTCAAACATTTAAAATTTAATTCTCATTTATATATTTCTTTTTAAGTACAACAAGTCATTTTTACGTGTTTCTATATGAAAAATTGAAAACATTGAAAATATGAAAAAAAAAAATCAAAGTAATTTAATAACCATTTGTATAAAATAATGAATTTAGATACATTTGAATTTGTAACAAACATATAAAACAAATCAAAAGTTAGTTAGATAAAATCAAATTTGATAATAAAAGATAAATTCAAATATAAATTGGAGAGAAAAATGAGGAAGTTTTTGTTTATTGTAATTAATTCAATAAGTAGTTAGATAAAATCTAATTTGATAATAAAATATAAATGCAAATATAATTTTGGGAGAAAAATCAGGAAGGGAGCTCGTTTATTTACAATTTCATTTGAGCTTCAACAATTACACTGTATTTATAACTTCATCAATCACAAAACCTACGAAAGAAGCATAAACCATTGTATAGGTACAGCAAAAACAGCAAAATTGTAAAAGTGAATATTTATTTGTTTGTCAAAAAGACAATTTAATGGTATAATAATGTAATAAGATGATTATGAATAAAAGGTGATTAAAAAAATACAAAAAACGATAAAATTTAAATGGAATATATAGTTTGTTAGATGATAATATGTATAAAATATTAAGTAAAATCCTAATTAGGATAAAAAAAAATTTAATCCGAATTTAAAATAATAAAAAAGAATAAAATAATGTAAAATCTTAGGTTGTTTTCAAATATAAGAAAATGAACCAAAATATAACAATCTAATTGTGATAAACCGTGATAAACAGCGATAGACTACTATCTTTGTCTATCTATGTCATGATAGACATTATCACGACCTATCACGACCTATCACGGTTTATCTGTAAATATCTTTAATAGTTTCGTCATTTAGAATAATTTTCCTTATAAAAATGGTGATAAATAAATTAAATATTGATTAATTTTGAATATTTTTTAAAAGTAGTTAAATCAAATCAAAACAAATATGAAACCATCAATTCAAATTTTAAAATGGGAGAAAAATCTAGTATCTTTATCTCTTGAATCCAATAAGTTGAAGTCTCATAATTGACGATTTCATTTATACATATTTCTGTTGAGAATTGATACACGATCTCAAATAGACGATTCCATTTACACTATATTTCTATTGAGAATTTATACATGGTATAACAATTACACAGTACTCAAAAAAATTGTTAATTGACCAGTGTAGTACGCTTTTGCTAGAAATCTTATCATTTTTATTTTCTTGACAAAAATCAAAAGGCACCTTCGATTTTGTTATTTCCTCCGATTTTCCATTTATTTATTTCAAAATTTAACATTTTAATGTTATTTTCTGCACTTCTTTCATGGTGTTTTGATCAACAACGGTATGGTCGATCTTCAATGGGCTGAGTCGGTCCAATAGGCCCATCATCAAATGAATGATAATTATTTGGGCCGTCTAAAGTCCAAATTCACAGTAGATTGTCAATTGGGAAGAAGATTTTCCACAATTTAACTCACTCTTTATATAAGTTTAATAGCCTAATTCTTACCATTGAAAATTCGAAGGTGTAATATGAGCAAATTTTAATATTTGTATAAATATATACTTTAGAAATATAAATATATATATATATATATATATATAATATGTTAAAATTAATAAATTTTAATGGTTTTTTTTCTAGAGAACTTTGTTCTTAGATTACCTTGACAACAGCTTTGGAAGTTTTATTTTTTCCTTTTGTTCCTCCTTTTAAAATTCAAAATCAAGACATAATCAAAAGACTAAAAAAATAACAATACAATGGAACATAAAAAAGAAAGAAAAGAAAAAGCTCATGACGAAAAATGAAGATAAAATATAGATATTGTAATAGTAGGAATAAATTTTAATTAAAGACCAAATTACATATTTTTTTTTTAAAAAAAAAGACTAAATATTATAAAAATTGAAACACAATGTAATGATATGACCAAACAAAATATATATAAAAAAGTTCATTTAATTGTTTTAAATGGTAAAACTGTCGAAAATATTTTAAAATATAACAAAATATCACTGTTTATAAGTGATAAATATTAGATACGGATAGATATTGATATAGTACTATCATCTATCGATATATATCACTGTCTTTCAGTGATAGTGTCATTTTACTATATTTAAGTGAGTTGGTTCATAATAATTAATGATAAACAAAGTAAGAGTACTTTCTAACTGGGATGTTGATTTTTAACCGTTGACTCCTTTCAACCAAATATCATGGTATATAACTTCTTCTTCTTTTTTAATGTTCCTTCCCTTAAATTATATAAAACTATAACTTTAGTTATTTGGTTTGATGATGGTTTCAGTTTGATCTTTATAATTTTAATTTAAGATCAACCATGTTCAAAATACAGGATTAAATAAACTATTTTAAAACTATATCGACTAAACTGAAAATAAGTTCATCCTGTATGTATAGGATTAAATTAGAAATTCTAAAATCATAAGGATCAATCATATACAAACATATATGGTTTCAAGAAAAATAAAAAAAAAATGCAAACATACATACATAGGTTGGAACTCAATTATTATATTGCCATTAAATTTTAAAAGTAATATATATTTGTTAATGCAATGGATCAGCATGTCAATTAAATGTCTACAACTTTGGAACTCAATTATTATTCTGGTATTATGTTAAGTTACCTGAGCTTACTTTAATTACTATTAATTATTGCTTTATATTCTGAAGTATTTATTAACAAATGTATTAAAATGTTTTAATTGGATCTTTCCTTTACATAATGGGCACTTTCCCAATAGATAGGAACTCAACTCAACATATATTTATACAATTAAGATGCTCTCTATTTGCCTTATCAACTCTTTATATACCAATTTTGCCCTTTTTATCTTTCAGTTCTTAATATAATAATATATGAGTGGTAGCTGAGGTGGAAAGAAAAAAGAAAAAGAAATAAAAATAAAAGAAACGCTAGCTTGGTATCTAATGGACAAGTGAATTCTTTTCATTAATTTATTTATGGTTATCTATTTTTATATTTTTATTTTTGCAAAATTATTTTTTCTTTTAAAACTAATTTTGAAATGTTAATCGAATTTCAAAATATTATACTCTTTTCTTTCTTTTTTTTTGGCTTCGGGTGTGAATCCAAAATTCTGATAGAGTGCCATTTAGATTCATAAATATCTTGACATTTGAAAGTTTCATCCATTCTAGATGTCGGAAGGTATGTTGAGAATTTTGGATGCATCCTGAAACATGGTTTTTTTAATTACTATGTTGAAGGTATTCTCTTTTTACTTTTTACCATTCTTTATATATATTACTCTTCTTTATTTTCATTTTATATTTAAAATAAATATGGTGGTTATGTTATATTGTTTTTATTTTTTTAAAAAAAAGATACTAAAATTCAAATACAAAACAATATTTATTTTATAAAATTCTTAAATCAATATATATTATTTTTTGGAAAAAATAACAAATAAAACAATAAAACTATAATTTAAAAAGAAATTTAAATTAATAACAAAATAAGTTGTATAAATTCAAATTATATAAATTAATAAATAGTCGTTAGGGCATTCTCGAAACATCATGTAAATCATAAATAAAAATCCTACCAATCAAATATAATTATCTAAGTATACCCATATATCTTAAAAAGTAATCTTATAAAACAATATCAAATCTAAGAATGCCGTACATATAATTTTAAGTATCTATAATGATGAGTATAAATATTCTGGTAAATTACTTTTTTAAGTTTCTTATATTTTTACTTCCTATTATTTATTTATAACTGAAGGTCTATATAAGTAAACTTCTTGGTTTTTTTTAAAAAAAATAATTTTTTTATTAACATTCAAACACAAAATTTTAATAGCATTTATTTTATATCATTTATCAAATTTTCTGGGTCCTAACAAAGGTGCAAGTTAGTACTTCAAATACCATTCTCATAAAAGGAAATTCAACAAAATAACAGTAGAAAATGAAAAATGTGAATTATTAGGGTTTTGTTGGATAATTTTTTTTATTTACTTTTTGAAAATTAAGTCTATAAATACTCATTCTACCTTTAAACCTATTGATTTATGATATACCATTTATCAATATTTTCAAAAACTAAGCCAGATCTTGAAAACTAAGGCCTCATTTGATAAAATTTGGTTTTTCAATTTTTAGTTTTTGAAAATTAAGTCTATAAACATAAATCATACTTCTAAATTTCTTACTTTATTGCCTATTTCCTATCAATGTTTTCAGAAACCAAACCAAGTTTTGAAAACTAAAAAAAAACCTGTCTTTGTTTTTTAAATTTGACTTAAAGTTAAATAGTTACCAAATAGGATTTAAAAAAATAGTTTTTAGATAATAGTTTTTCGTCTTTGAAATTTGGCTAAAAAATCAAGTATTTTAATCAAGAAAGATGCAAACTATTGTAAGAAATTAAGAGGAAATAAACTTAAGTTTTAACAACAAAAAATCAAATAGTTACTAAATGGATCCGTATGATATATTAAATTCTCAAATATTTTTGGGTGATTTTCAAAAACAGAAAAATAAGAGAAATTATTTATAAAAATAAAAATAAATTTTAATTTTCTTTGATAGAGACTGATAGAAGACTATCAATGTCTAACAATCAATGTCTAACAGTGATAGAGACTGATAGAATACTATCAGTGTCTAATAGTGATAGATACTAATAGAAGTCTATTGGAGTCTATTAGTATTTTTTATTTTATAATTTTATAAATAATTTGACATTTTTTCTATATTTGAAAATTTTTCAATTTTTCTTTTCAAATTAAGAAAAGAAAAGGGATAAAATGGAATTTGTGAGGTGTTTCTCTCTTCTACTTTATCGATAGATTGAAACCCAACACATTTTTTTTTATAAATAAAAACCAACTTCTAAAGTTAAAAGAACAAAGCTTTTTTTTTTTTTTTAAAAAAAAAAAAAAAACATAAGGAAAAAAAAAAAAATAATGAATGGAATTTTTAAAAGGTGGATCAAATTATTAAAGGCAACAAGTACAAAAGGATCTAAGAGAGAAGAACTTACATAGTTGACACCTAGTTGATTTAGCTAATTAATGGATCCAATAATGTTTTTAAAATAAAACTTTAATGACTAATTAATAACTAATTCTAAATCAATCACTGTCCAAACACATGGCACCCCAGGAAGTTAGTCGGCTGTGTATAATCTAAAAAATTGTGTCCTAATGCTCTTCAAGTCTCTTTTTTAATTATTATTTTTATTATATGATTAAGCTTTGATTAAAGGCCATTAAGCTTGGACTTTCTCTCCATCAATCACTAAAGTGGTTCATGAATTGGATTAGGTTAGGAGGATTTTTTATTACTTAACCTAATTATATGTTCTTTTCTAAATTTTATTCTATCTAACTCAATTATGAAATATTAAAATTAGGTTGAGAGGAATTTTCTTAAACAACTTAAAAGATTTCGATTGTAAAGTACGTCCAATTCAAAGTATCATGGATAGATGATAGTCTAACTTTGTAATTTTAAAAATTTGGAGACCAAATCGATACAAACTTCAAAATTTATCGTATCCTTTAAAAATTTTCTTGTGTTGTCCCTCTCCTAGCATACCGCACTTTAAAGACTTGTATGACTTGTATTAAAGTGTTTACTTATTATAAAAATTATTGAAGTATAAAAAAACTAGAAAGAGTTATATATAAAATATATGAAATAAATGGAAACACATTAAAAAAAAAAAACTAATTATAAGTTAATTGAGTTCAAATTAACCCAGATAAATCTATATTTTATTTCAAGTTCATATAGTTTGGATTAGATTAATCAATGCAATAAAATCTCATATCGACTAAAAAGAAAATAATTATATAGTAGTTATGAAATTGAGGAGCACAACGAGAACATGGATATGAAAAAAATATACAATAATAATAAAATATAATTTAAAATAAAAATAACTAAAATTATAAAATTGGATAATAGAAAATTTAGTGGAATTTGAAGTGGATTTCTTACCAATGGGCGTATGATTTTAAGATCTACAAAATGTCACTATTTATAGGTAATGTAGCAAGTAGGATGTGAATTTACATGAACACCAAACATGAATAACTACAAGGCAAATGAACAATATGAAGGGTGACACGTTGCTACATCTATTTATTATTATAATATTCCTAATAATGGTATATTAATGAGTAGAAAACAATATTTTCATTAATATCAAATATTTTGAATGAAAACAAAATAAAACCATGAAGCTAAATCAAAGTGGAAAATATAATGCTTGAAAATGAAAATATGAAAAAGTTGATTGTCCTAACTATAGTTTAAAGTTTTTTATACTAGACAAGAAAAAGGAATATGTTGGAATAAATGGTAGGTGATTATTCGTGTAAGGTTATATTGTTTCATAAATTAACATGTATTTTCGATGTATAATTAATCAACTTGAAGAAAAGACATGATTATTCGAATGACCACGAATAATATATAAATATGTCTTTTCTTGAAATTGCATTTAAGAACTTTTCATAATCACTTTTCTCCCATGAAACTTTCTCCCGTTTTATCAAATTTTTGAAGTTTGGTTTATTTCCACAAAACACAGTTCGTTGGATCTTGTGGATAAGGTGTTACTTCCATAAGAAAGGTAATCTATTCTATTCTAGAGACAATTACTATAAAATCCAGACATTAGAATGAGTAAATTGTCTAAGGAGACAACGTGAATTTGTGGACTCAGATTCTTTTTGGTATACCAGATTCTATATTTTTTGACTTTTTAGTGATATTACTATCCATATAACAATCTTAAAACAATTTTACTCATTCATCAATTTGTATATATTCAATTTTAGAAAAATAATTTCATATATATAGAATTATATAAATCTTTATATTCTGTTTTCCACACCATTGGCATAAAAAATATATATGTTTTCTCCTCGTTTTGTTCTGCAAGAGTGTGTGTATATATGTGTGTGATTTTTATTTGTACTAAGTGCCGTGACCAACATTTGAATTTCAGTGGAGAGGATGAAAATTCACGTCCAAAACCAAATTTTGTATGTATTTTGTGTTGGAATATACTTTTTTAGGAGAAAAAATATTTTAATGTTCGGACAATTATACCTATATTGAAATTTCATATTGTAATTTTATGCCACTTTCATTATGCATCATTTTGTGTATAGTTTTATGCCTCTTCTATAAGTTTCATGTTGGTTGTAGGTTTGCACATTATTTGATGTCTTTTCATCAACATTTTAGTGGATATAACCACTGTTATGAAAGAAAAGTACTTATGGAATTTAGTTTGGTGTATTTGAATTTTGTTGGATAATCAAATGAGATTTTCCACCAATTTTCTTGTGTTGGGTTTGAATTGTGTTAGGTAAGGAAATGAATTTTTGTTGGAAAGTGAATTATGTTGTATGTAAAACAGAATTGATAGAGGATGATAGGTATACATAAGTTATATTTATGACAACAATGTTTTATGCCGTGAAGTATTTTAGTATTTATATAATGTTTTTAATTCACTTATTTTAGTCCATTGTTACGATTATGCATAATGGATATAAAGCATAATATTTTCATGACGTTTTGCGTTTTAAGCCTCATGAATAATGTTCCAAGTTTATTTGATGCCTTATTTATTTTATTTTGTAAGAACTTGTTTGGTAATACTTTGTTTCACAACTATTTGGTGATTGATTTCACATAAATTTCATCAATGATATCAAAACTATTGTATTACACATTGTTGGTGGAAATCTTGGAGTAATTTAATGGCAACTTTTTCAAATGATGACAAGAAGATTTTTTACTTTGTCAAGATTTTTTAAAAAACACGTTGTTAATGTTGAAGGAGAAACTAACAAAGAAAAGTTGCTTGCACTCGAGGTATAGAAACATATGCAAAATATTTATGCAAGAGCCATATTTTGAGTGGACTAGATGACACACTATATAATGTATATAGTGGTGGATTTGGTAAAAAGCTATGGGAATCATTTGAAAAAAATATATATATATAAGACAAAATATGTCATAGCAATGAAATTTATAGTCAGAAATTTTCTGATTTATAAAATGATTGATTTCAAAATCGGAATAAGACATATTTCGTGAATATGTCTCGTCATGGTTGAAGATTAATTATATTTTATATAGAATCCCATATATGAAAACATAGGAAATTCCTTGTGAATTATGGAAAAGTTGAAACCTTCTTAAAATTTTTGTGGGGTATTTGAGAAAATGGCTATTCCAATATGATAATCCAAGTTTTAGAATACTAGATAACAATTGTGGAATATGTTTGAGTTGTATAAAAAAACTGTTGAATACCTTTTTAGTGAATAATAATAAGTCTCGACATATATGACGAAGACTTAATACAATCAAACAACTCTTTCTAGTGGAATTATCACCACTGACTTTGCAAGGTCTTGTGGATCCACTTGTAAAAGATCTAACTAGAGAGTTGGTTGAATGTTCATCAAAGAGAATGAGATTATAGCCTAATTTTAAAAAGTTAACCAGAGAGGCAACCCAACCTAATTGACTGTAGATCCCAAGATCTAGGTTCAACGGGTAAACCGACCTCTGGATAACTTAGTGAACACTGCGTTGAATTTTTCTTCTTCTTACCCATTCTAATGATGATGAAATAGAGCAAGTGTGGTTTTAAGTTAAGCATTGCACATTTAATGACTTCTAAAAGTTGTTGAATAATTATTTATGAAAAGAGCATATATGATGTTCTTTATAGAAATATCACCTATATGAGTGTGAAGGGGATGCCTCTATGAGAATTTTAAAGCGAATTCTCTAAAACACTCATGAGATCAGACAGTATTCAAGGCCAAAATGAACACAGTTATGAGAACAAACTTTGTTATAATGAAAAACCGTGTGACTTCAGTTGTCTTAGTTTACTCTAGAACGACTGATAGTTCAAGGCATCAAGTTCACTGTATAGCTACGTAAACTCGATTGATGTGTTGGATTTTATGCCCTAAAAACTTGTAGATAGTAAATATTATTAATTAACTGTCACCAATAAAGAGTTATAAATGTTAAATCAACAAACGTTATTGTTTGTATTATTGTCTATTTTGTCTTAATAACCCTAAATCCAATAAACTAACATCCAAGATTGACTTATGAGTCTTGAACTATATGTGGAGACGTACAAGAATCAATGTTCAAGATACAACCTAAAGGGTCTATAGTATAGGGATAAGGTTGGGTACTTTATCCTGGTAACACTGTGGATACATCCCACTTTGTATTTGATACAAACGTAATTGTCCAACGCGTTCGTGTAGGTGACAAGCGAGTGGAGGTATCATATTCAATGAGTTTGCATAAGATCGGACTGCAAAATAGTAACCACTAGATGTAACACCATTGACTAGTTAGGTTCCTATTTCAATAAGATGACCTAGGTGATTTAGTCTTAATCCTGAGTATATTATGAACTCTTGTTCACAAGGGATTGTCCTTTGATTTACATGGGTGAGGGTGGTCAATTCTTCAACCCAATATGCCTACCATTTGGAGACAAGATCGAGTGGGGAGCTGAAAACATATTAATACAAGATGGAATTCACCAATTCTCACCTTAAGGGTAAGTAGATGAGTGTTCCCTTAAGTAGTGTCTCCGGGATTTGAAAAAAGGGTCTTACCCTCTCATTGGTCTGAGAGGGGTTTCTGTTTATTGATTGGACCATAAACAAGTTGTTCATTAGAGGAACATTGGTACTTAAAAAGTCAGAGGTAACCCAAGGGTAAAACGACAATTTGACCCAATTGGAGTTACGAACACTCATGAAGGACTAACTTACTGGTATTGGTCTATATCGTGGACACAGAAATATATATATAGTTAGAAGAGTGCAAGTGTGGGTCTTTAGTGGAGTATATTCACAGTTAACAAATATTGATTAATTTGGTTAATGAATTTAGGTAATTAATCTCATGTCGTTGGAGCTTTTGATCTACAGGTCCACCAGATCCCCTCGTTAGCTCAGTAGAGGATACTTAAGAGGAATAATTTGAATTGTTCAAATTAATTTGAGGAAATTATATATTAATGTGGTTAATATATAATTAATTATAAATATGATCTATAATTAAATTGGAAAGTAATATTTGAATAAGATTCAAATTAATTAATTCAAGTGAATTATATTCACAAAGAATTAATTAGAGGTTTTGCACATATACATGAGATATATATGATAATTAAATATATACATTAAATTGGGTTTATGTATAAATAGTTATTTAATTATTGTGCAAATTAAAAATTAAATAAGTATTATTTAATTGAGCTAATTAATTAAATAAATTATATTTAATTAAATGAGCTAATTAATTATATAAGTGTTATTTAATTAATTATAGAAAAGAAAAATATTAGGAAAAAAGCTTGACCCTTCTCTATATAAAGATCTTCTTATGGCCCTTTGGGAATACATTGAAACACACAGAACACAATACACAATACACAACACCATAGTGTTATTGTACAAAATTTTCTCTAAGTCATGAAAGAAAATCTTCTCTACTCTCCAAAACCCCTTTTCTCCTCTCCCTCTTCCACTAGTTGGATACCACCTATCCTTCTATTGGAATCCCAGAGAATAACGAGGTTACTCTTGTGGTAGTGTTCGAGATTGTTCAAGAAATTGTTCGTGATAAAAATCTTTGGAGATTCATTCATTAGAACTAGGAGAGGATTGTTCGTGGCACTTGGGAATCTACAAAGATAAAAATCGTTCTAATCTTTTCCCTAATGCATGCTAATTTACATGTTTATATATTTTGTTTAGTATAATGATTTTGTTTAATGTTAA
This sequence comes from Benincasa hispida, assembly GCF_009727055.1. Classification (NCBI taxonomy): domain Eukaryota; kingdom Viridiplantae; phylum Streptophyta; class Magnoliopsida; order Cucurbitales; family Cucurbitaceae; genus Benincasa; species Benincasa hispida. The sequence continues at coordinate 81,070,110 of NC_052360.1, read as the reverse complement.
ATCGAATTGTGGGATGCAAAGCCTTATAACAAAATGCTTCTATTGCGGGATTTGATCCCTTCAATTAGTATCAGAGCCAATTCCCTGCATCTTTATTCTTTGTATTTTTTGGAAAAAAAAAGTCATTTAGAGGTAGGTTTCATGTTCTGCATTATGAATGTTTGAATGTTGATATGCAAAATTTGATGTTTTCGATTTTGAAACTAGTTTACATTTTAATTTGATTAAATTGTAAAGGCTCGTTCTATTTTTGAGAAATTTAATTCTTGCTTCGAGTCTGTAAGTCCGTGTCGATCGATATAGCAACGATTGCTGAAGAGATCGAGAAGAAATGGAGGTGTTCGGGGCACATTCGAAGCTGAAAACATGTAGAACAAGAGTGTTATGCCGATGAGCATTGTGACGCTGCGAAGCGCGAGACGTCTTCGGCTGCTGCTTTACCCTAATTTTCCTATTGTAATTTTATTTTATTTACTAATTAATTAAATTAATATTAATTTAATCAATTAATTTTGCATTAGGGTGCCAAAATCAATCCAATTTTTGTTGTTTAACTTAATTATGCATTGAATGGATGTATTAAATTATTTTTTTGAATTCATATTGCATATTGTATGTCATAAAGATTCAAAAATACCTACCTTAGGATAAACATGTACATGCATCATAATTAAATATAAAGGGTTATATTTTATAGATGTATGATTGAATTAACATACTCATACGTCATAATATAAGTGTTATGTTAGTGATGTATGATTAGCCTAAACATGTCCTTGCATTATACTATATATATTAAAATTGTTCTAATAAATAGTGGAATGATGTATGTGAATGCTTAAAGTTTTTATAGATTTAATAATTCATTAATTTATAAAAAGTTATAGTATTAATGAGATGGATTAAATCTAGATTGCATGCAAACATAGGTCCAAATTATTTTAAATGGTTTAAACTTTATCTATGTTATTTCTAATGGGATTAGGAATAGGTTAATTTCTTTAATTTTTGTTTTAATAGGATTGAAATGAATTTCAATAAAAGATTAAATTTATAAAATAATTTCCCATAAGGGACCTTTGTCTAAGGAAAGTTCTGTCTAGGAGAGGGTATTTAAGCTGACGGAAATGAAACACCTCCACCTAAGAACTGACCTGGAATGTGAATTGGGCAAATATTTTATAAGCATGCAATAAATGATTGATTATATTAAAATAGTTTAATAAATGAAATCAAGTATTGTTAAGTTATTCAATATAAGTGCTATATTGATTAAATTTAAATGACTTAGATAAATTCGTTAGTCAGGCTTTAACTAAGTATAATAAAACCCTAATAAAATATTATAATACTTTAGTATGAGGAAGTTGGTATATATGATATATCAAATTTCAGCTCTCGCGTCCCCAAGAGTTCAAACCGTGAGATTCTGCTCAGTTTCATGTTGTCCTGGGCACGACCTCCATACAGAAAGTGTCTGCATGGGTTAATAACAAGGTGAATGGGGAAGTGTTCATAGTAAGTAGGAGCGGGATGTGTGTCACGTATCCCACGGTCTCCTCCATTATGTTGCATCGTGAGATTTTTGTGGTCCACCTGCGTGTCATCCTAGAGTGACCATCCCTTCGGAGGGTCTCATCATAGGGGTCAGAACAACGCAAGCTCCAACAATGGATAGGGTTTCTTAGGTTAATCTTCAACAATTGTCTTTCTCTTGGGTAGCCTGTTGAAGGGTACCTTTGATCCGAAAATGGAAGGGTCACACTTATGATAAGTTAGTTTAAGAATCTTTGATCGAAACAACGATAGCTAAAAATTATAGGAATAATAGTTATTATGATATTAGTGATTGGCTGAGATTGTCTCAATTCAGAGGAGTAGTTGATCACCCTTCGGTGGTTGTTACTCTAAACCTCTGAAGTATCATTGCAAAAACTAAAATCAATAGTTTAATTAAGGTTATATGACGTGTGTTTTTGCTAAATTGATTGGATAATTAAGTAATGGGTTATGACAAAGATAACTAATAAGGTCTATTGATTGTTATATGTTTCAATATGTCTTCCATAATCATATCCTTGCTAAAAAATGAGAAATTAACCGGTGAAAACTATGCCACGTGATAATCTAACGTGAATCAAGGTAAATTCAATTTACTTGTAATAGAAACATGTTTAGTGGAAAGTTCTCACTTAACCTGGATACTGGATTCAGGTGTCGCTAATCATATTTGCACTTTCTTATAGGAAACTAGTTCATAGAATTAGCTACCAAAAAATGAAATGGCTTTCAAGTTAGGAACAAGTGAAGTCATTTAAGCAAAAGTAGTGGTAAACATCAAGTTATTTTTGGAGATTCTTACATTTTACTTGAAAATGTATATTTTGTACGTAAAAGGAAAAATAACTTAATCTTTGTATCTTGTTTGCTGGAACATGTGTAAAGTCACTTTTGATATAAATGAAGTGTTCATTAGTTCAAAAGGTGTTCAAATGTGTATAGTTAAACTTGAAAATAACTTGTATGTGTTAAAACAAACTGAGGCAAAAGCCATTTTAAATATAGAAATGTTTAAAATGTCAGAAACTCAAAATAAGAAAAGAAAGATTTCTTCTAACGCCTATCTTTGGCACTTAAGACTTGGTCACATAAATCTCAATAGGATTGGGAGATTGGTAAAGAATGGTCGTCGAAATCAGTTAGAAGACAGATCTTTACCTCTATTTGAATCATGTCTTGAGGGAAAAATGACTAAAAGATCTATTTCAGAAAAAGATTTTAGAGCCAAAGAACCTCCAGAACTTATACATTCAAACCTTCGTGGTCCGATGAATGTTAAAGCTCAAGGAGGATTATTCCATTGATGATTCCAAATGTGGCTATGTTTACCTAATGCATCATAAGTTTGAGACTCTTGAAAAGTTCAAAGAATATAAGACTGAGGTTGAGAACCTATTAGGTAAAAAGATAAAAACACTTCGATCAGATCGGGGTTAAAATTCCAAAACTATTTAGTAGAACATGGAATTCAATCTCAACTCACAACACCCGGTACACCATAATAGAATGGTATAGAGAAAGGAGAAATTGAACCTTGTTAGACATGTTCATTCAATGATGAGTTATGTCCAGTTACCTCAATCCTTTTAAGGGTATGCAGTACAAGCTGCTGTACATATACTGAACATGGTTCCCTAAAAAAGTATTTCAAAAATACCAAATGAGTTATGGACATGACGTAAAGGTAGTTTATGTCACTTTAAGATTTGAGGATGTCCGATACACGTGTTGGTGCAAAACCCTAAGAAGTTAGGACGACGTTAAAAAATATGCCTATTTGTAGGATACTCTAAAGAAACAAAAGGTGGTCTATTTTATGATCCTCAAGAAGATAAAATATTTGTATCGACAAATATTACATTCTTAGAAGAGGATCACATAAGAAATCATCAACCTCGCAGTAAACTAGTATTAAATGGGATGTTCAGTGAATCTACAGATAAATCAACAAGAGTTGTTGATCAAGTTGGTTCTTCAACAAGAGTTGTTGCTCCATCACATCCTTCTCATGAGATGAGAATGCCTCAACGTAGTGGGAGGGTTGTTCAATAGCCTGACCGCTATATGGGTTTAACAAAAACTCATGTCATCATACTTGATGATGGCTTAAAGGATCCATCGACCTTTAAACAGGCAATGAGAGATGTAGATAGAGATCAATGGATAGAAGCCATGGACCTAGAAATGGAGTCGATATACTTCAATTCTGTCTGGAAACTTATAGATCAATCAAGTAGGGAAACACCTATTGGTTGCAAATGGATCTACAAGAGAAAGCGAGACCAAACTGGTAAGGTGCAAACCTATAAATTCAGGCTCGTGGCAAAAGGTTTTACTCTAAGAGATGGGGTAGACTATGAAGAAACCTTCTCTCCTATTGACATGATTAAATCTATAAGAATACTTTTATTCATTACTACTTTCTATGATTATGAAATCTGGTAAATGGATGTTTAGAAAACCTTTTTGAATGGTCATCTTGACGAAAGTATTAGTATGTCTTAACCAGAAGGGTTCATTGAACAGGGTCAAGAGTAAAAAGTTTGCAAGCTTAATAGATCCATTTATGGATTAACAAGCATCTCGATCTTGGAAAATAAGGTTTGACATTGCGATCAAATCTTATGGCTGTGAACAAAATGTTGACGAACCTTGTGTGTACAAAAAGATAATCAACAAGACTGTAGCTTTCTTGGTTCTTTATGTTGATGATATCTGTTAGGGTTGATGCCTAAAAGTCTCGTGTCCTGTAGTTTGTAAACAGTTTGTACGAATACTTGTGTTATTAATATATGATATTTACTTCACATCTTGTATTTTGCTCAATTACTTATTTTATTTGCTTTACCACAAATCAATAAACATAAAATACCTGGTCATCTGTATGTGACTCAAACATATATGTGGTGATATACAAGTGGATCATGTCTTGAGTGATAACGAAAATGGTCTGTAGTATATGGATATAGAAGGGAAACCTTATCCTAGTAACGCTACGGATGCGGCCCACTTTGTGGAATGGTCATAAGTGTTGTGACTTGTCACATATGGTCTGATTCTGATCATTCGTGTTGGGGACATGCGAGCGGGGGCGTCCTATACAAAGAGTTTGTATAAGACTTGACCACGAAGTGTTAACATCTCGTTATATAACACCGTTCATGACAGAGACTTCACTTCACTAGGATGACCATAGGTAACATGACCTCAATCCTGAGTGAGTTGGAAACTCCTATCATTGAGGGCGGACCTTTGATTTGTATGGGTGCGAGTGGCCAGGTCGCCGATTCAAACCTACCATTTTGGGGATTCGTCTGATTTGGGAGCTGGGAACTCAGCTACATAAGATAGAATTCACTTCTTCCCTGAGGCAGGGTGTTGATGAAAATTCGGAACGCATATTATGTGTGATGCATGTCTTATGCTATGCACTGTCTCTTATACACATCTAGATGTGTATAAGAGACAGGTCTTATGCTATGCGTTTGTACCCATGTGTCGGTGGTCATGCGTTAGGAAGGAAAGTATGCGTTGATCTCGTATGCAATGACCATGCATTCCTATCACAAGTTTTCCCGCGTTCTTGCCAAGTATAACGAGAACGCAAGTTTCTCGGGTGATCCGAGATCGAACACAAGGACTTGTAACTCAATAATGCTTGTGAAGCAACGTGTTTGAGGCGATGAATAAAGTAAAAAAGAAGAAGTTAATGGATTACACACTACTTCTACTCCTAACTAAATAGATTGAGTAATGGAAGACTTGCGATGAGAATTGGTAGATATGCAACAACTGTTAACGCATAGTAATGTTTATATCTTAAATATCTCGAGGAATCCTAGCTCGTCACACTAACGTATCACACATCTCTCGGTGGTCAACTGCATGACTATATCTCTATAGTGCATGGTTGTATCAAGCATAAGACCGTGCCTATCTCTAGGAACAATGCATACTTTGCTTTAGTGCGTTCCACCTCTTACCTTCTCAGGCAGTTAGATGCGGCTAATTAACTTATAGACAAGCATTGCAATAGCCCATCGACAAGCGTTGCTACAGCCTCTCACTAAGCAAAGAAGATTAACTCACTATACTCGCACAACACACACTTCTCGGTGGATTGCGAGTATGCGATCGCCTTTGATAAATAAACGATGATAAAGATAAAGAGGATGAAGAAGATGTCGTTGGAGAAATTTAGAGATGCATTGATTACAAAATGTAAGTATCTTAAGCCCAAAATGTAATACAATACAGAGATCAGAAAGAAAATGTAAGGCTATGCGTCAAGGCTGCTGGTAGTGCTATGGATGGATGGTGGAGACGTCTCTCTAAAGCTCTAACTCTGGCGAAAGCTTTGATCGTCACTCAGAATGAGTTTTGGAGGTGAAGAATCCTGAAAGAAAATCTCGCTCATGCTCTCATCTGTGATCGCAAGCATCTGCCTTAAGGCAGAAGCTCAGATGCCTTGAATTGAAGGTCCAACAGGCTATTTATAGAGTTTAAACGCCGACAACAATCATAATTACATTCTATTTACTGCTACCTTTGTCGTGGTATGGGCAATGTCACATCATCTTATCTTGTTGATACTCCCAAAGTATGCGTTCGAGCTTAATTCAACTGAAGTATCAACGCATTCCACCCATCTTGTAATCGCCTTTCTATTATGGTTATCACTCCGTAGCTGCAATCTCCAAGCGATGAACGCATTCGATCGATAGCCGTAACATCTATACGATGAACTTATGCGATAGATACCCACAACATCCCTGCGATGAATGTATGCGATCACCGCCATGCGATCGTCTATGCGATAGCTCGGCTTCATCGAATGCAACTGTCTTTGCGGCTACCTGGCTTCAGTACTTGCGTTTGATTTTGCGATTGCCTGTTTCCAGCGCATGCGTTTGATTCCTGCGATAGCTATAAAAATAGACAATTTGACACAGAATAACGCATAATATTGGGGTTAGTGAGGATTCTAGGTGTTGATAGACACAAAACTCAATTTTTCACAAATTCTAAGTATTATCACCGTATTTTCTACTTGTCAGCCCTCATAATTCTAAATAAAAGGCTTATAATAACTAGCATTTCTACCAGTTATCACAAGGGTAAGTAGATAGATAGCTCCCTTAAGGGTTGATTCCGGGGTTTGAACGATGTGGCGCCACACACCTTCTCTTGGCCCGAGAGGTGTTCACACATAGTTGGACTATGTTGTATTGTTCATTAGAGGAATCAGTGGTACTTAAGAAGTGAGATGTAACTACAGGGGCATAACGGTAATTTGGACTATGTTGTATTGTTTATTAGAGAAAATACTATAGTAGATATGTGATATCAAACTATAGGTTAAAAATATGATATGATTATATTTATTAATTAATTAGTTGGTTAATTATATGATAATTAAGCCAAAAATCACGTTTAGACGTGGGTTAGTGGGATCCGTCGGTTATTGTAACCGATGAATTAAAATGAAAAATGTTTTCATTTTCAATCACCCGTCGTTCAATCGCCCGAAGAGAAAGAGAAAGCGCGTTGTTGAGAATAGAAAATGATCGCTTAAAGAAAATCAAGAGCCTATACGATAGTACTCTCCGCCTAAACGATTGTCTTCCTCGCGCCTAAACAATCGCACACTGTCGCCTACACGATCGCATAGCTTCTCTAAACGATTGTACAATGTACCGATTTTGCTAAACGATCGTATACCTTTTCCTAAACGATCATTCAGTAAATTCTACACCATCGTGTAGCTTCTCCTAAACGATAAGCATTCTGCTATACGATAGCGTCTTTTTCCCTACCATTTGTTTATCGCCTACACGATCCGTGCTTCCTTCTTCCTCTACCAAATTCACCAAAGACCACCCTTTGGGTTTTCACTCCGAGAATACCCGAGGCTCTTTTCTGGTGGTGTCGTCCCCACGCCATTCATGTTCGTGGTTGTTCGTGCTACTGTTGTTGACACTGTTGCTGGGCATTGGTAGATCACGTGGAAGGTTCCGCTGCTTGGAGTGTCGAAGTTTGAAGAACATCTTCAACTGGTATGACACTATTTCCCTTGTTATTTTATTGTTCATAGCATGCCGATAATTAGTGTTTGTTTGCATAATTGTATGATTTGAATGCATAATTTTTATTTTGGTCACGGTGAGATCGGAGCGATTCGAACGCGCTCGTGGAACTCTTCGGTAAGAGATCCTTCAATATCATGCTCATTGGGAATGAGATAGGATTTCTTGCTGACGTAAAGAGATGTTGACGTAAATGAAAGATTTGAGAGATGCCCAATATGTTCTTGGAATCCAAATTATTCAGAATTTCAAGAACAGAATGCTAGCGCTATCTCAAACATCTTATATTGACAAGATGTTGTCAAGATATAACATGCAAAATTCCAAAAAAAGGGATGCTACCTTTTAGACACGAAATTTATTTGTCTAAGGAACAATGTCATAGGACACCTCAAGAAGTTAAGGAACTGAAAAGAATTTCTTATGTATCAGCAGTCGGGAGCTTGATGTACACTATGTTATGTACACGTCCCAACATATGCTTTGCAGTTGAAATCGTCAGCAGGTTTCAATCCAACACTGGACATAGCCATTGGACTACTGTTAAGAATATCCTCAAGTATCTTCAGAGAACGAGAGACTATATGCTCGTGTATGGTCCTAAGGATTTGATCCTTACAAGATATACTGATTCTGATTTACCAATGTAGATTCTAGAAAATCTATTTCAGGAACAATATTCATTCTCAAGGGAGGAGCAATAGTGTAGAGAAGCATCAAATAGAGTTGTATAGTTGATTCCACAATGAAGGCTGAATATGTAGTTGCATGTGAAGCAGTTAAAGAAGCAGTATGACTCAAAAAGTTTCTGATGGATTTGGAAGTGGTTCCAAATATGCATCTTCCGATCACTCTGTTTTATGATAACAGTGGAGCAGTTGCCAACTCAAAGGAACTTAGGAGCCACAAACGTAGAAAACACATCAAGCAAAAGTACCATCTCATCAGGGAGATAATATACAGAGGAGACGTGATAGTCACAGAAATAGTCTTTGAAGATTATCTTGCTGATCCATTTACGAAGGCCTTCACGACTAAAGTGTTCGAGGGTTACTTGATCGGACTGGGACTATGAGCTTCATAAATCTATAGAAAGTGAGAGAATATCAAGGATATAATGATGTCCTAGTTTATTGTATTTTCTCTTTTCTCAACACTGTATATATTTGTAACCCACTGGAGTTCTAGGCCAAGTGGGAGATTGTTGGGAATATCCTAAAACTCGCAGTTCGCAATCATGGAAATATATTCTATTTATCAATAAAAGTATTATTGAAGAATTTATTCAATGAAAGTGTTATTGAAATTGAAATAGCATTATGTTATAAACTCCAATAAACAAATCTATGGCTATAGTATGAATACTAAAACTTTATATAGAGACATAAAAGAGGATCAAGTTATAGTATATAGCCAAAAAGGTCTATAAGTATATGGATGAGATTGGGTACCTCGTCCTAGGGACACTATGGATGCGGCCTATTTTGTATACTGATACAAACAATGTGATCCCGAAATCGTTCACGTGGAGACATGCGAGTGTAGGCATCCTATGCAAAAGAGTTTTGCATAAGACCGAACCATGAAATAGTCACTTTTTTTTTATAACGATCGTTTATTAATAAAACTGATTATTTCAATTCGATGACCTAGGGTAACTCGATCTTAATCCTGAGCTAACTATGTACTCCTGTTTATTTGGGATTATCCTTTGATTTGCATAGGTGAGAGTAGTTCAACAACACTGCTCAACAAGTCTCCCATTATGGGAATAAGACCGGATAGATATTTGGGGACATAGTTCTGCAAGATGGAATTCGCTCCTACCTATTTTGGGGTTAGCAGATAGGTTGTTCCCTTAAGCACTGATTCCTGGTCTTTAACAAAGGGGCCCCGATCTCTCATGGCCGAGAGGGACATGGTTTATTAGTTGGATTATAAACCAATTGTTCAATAGAGGATCAGTAGGAGCTTAGGGAGCAAGATGTATTTACAGGGGTAAAATGATAATCTTGACCTAGCTGTAAATATGAATCACCTGTGAAGGATCGACTTACTGATTATGGTTAAGTTAAGTGGACGAAAATATATCTACAGTGAAGAGACTACAACCATCAAGCTATAGTGGTATGTCTCGAAGGTTAACGAATATTGTTTAATTTGGTTTACTGAGCTTAGCCATTTAATCTCAAATAGTTGGAGCTCATGATCTGTAAGTCCATAAGGTCTCTCTACTAGCTCGTAAAACATTACACCTTGAGTTAGAATATTGAGTGAATTTGAAGTGTTCAAATTCAACATTAGGGTTTGAATTTTAAATGTTCAATTTCAATTTTTAGGGGTTTGGATAATTATATTCAATATAATTAACGTTTAAATTTATCAAAATCAAAATTAAAATTAAACGTAAATTGGAGAGTTTAAAATATTTAAATATTGATTACATAAATAGGGATTCATGTTTAAATTATATGTTTTATTAGTTTAATATTTGATATTAAATTATTATTTAATTAAGTAATTAAATTTGTTTAATTAATTTTTTAAATTAAACCATTTCAAATTAAGATAACTCAATTTTGGAAATTGAATTTTAGTTTAATTTAAGTTAAAAAAATTTAATTGAATTAAACTAAAATTGAAATTGCAATTACTGGATTTATCCCAAAAATAGGATTTTGAGTGGATCTCTCCACAATTCAACACCTTGCTCACTCACTTAGTACTAATTGAAGTGTCAATTAGCTGAATGAATGAGTGCATGCATGCTTGAACTTGTTAAATACTTCAATTTCAAAAATTAGAGTATCATGCATGCTAAATTATTCAAAATTCTGATAATTTTTTGAAACTCTCTAAAACCCTCTCCAATCCCTTGTCCAATTCCTCCTAACTTTGAGTTTCCACCACTCAATCCAAGGTTAAGGATAGTAGAGAAGATACTCTTGGTGGTCTATTAAGAATTTGAAGGTCAAATTCATGGAGTTCAATAAGGATCAAGAGGGAATCTACAAAGGTATACAATCTAGAAACTTTTGTTTTAGAAAAAATGTTTTTTTAACATGCTTTATACTCAAATTAGTTGTAATTAGAGTGCTTAATGATTCTGTTTGCTTCCGTTTTATGGATGTTTATGAAGGAACTCTTATACAAGAATACTTCTGAGCGGAAGCGAGATCGTTCCAATCTATTGTGACAGAATTACCGCATTTACAATCTACCAGATTAGATATGCATTTAACAATTAATTACAAGCATGCTTTTAAGAATTAAACAATAAGAGAACGAATACATACCAGTTGAAGAACTCTTCTTCACCAAAACTCGTTCTCCTCCAAGGAAGTTCCTCTAGCTCTCACTGGGAAAGTCCAAGCAAATCGTCCACCAAAACTCGGTCGTCTACCTACAAACAGACTTCACACGAACACAGCAACAGAGAGGATACCACCATTTAGAATCCTCGATATTCTCGGTGTGAGAATCCAGGAGGTTTGGGCTTTGTTGGATTTGGTAGAGGGAAGGAAGAAGAGAAGATCATATACCACGACCAATCAAGTGAGAGAAGGTTGAAGTCTATCGTATAGACGATGTTTCATCGTTTAAGAAAAGGTACACGATCGTTTAGTAAATAGGTCGCGATCGAATAGACGATCGTTTACTAAACGCTCAGGCGCACGATCGTTTAGCAAATCCTATGCGATCGTGTAGGTTCTCGGTTTGCTATGCGATAGGCAGTATACAACGTTCGTGAGAGAATGACCGATCTTTTGCAAAATGAAAATGATTTTCATTTTATTCTCCAATTATGAAAACTGAATGAAACTTCCACTATCACACGGTTACGGAGAAAATTTCGGCACAATTATCCCATAATTGTCTAAAAGTAAATAATAAATATAATCATATTATATTCATTAACCTATGGTTTAATATCACGTCAAATGCAACATATGAGCCATAGTCTTTTATCCTCCACTAGATATAATTCATATTTATATAATTTTTCTCCAAATAATATATCTCATACATAATGTCAATCATATCAAATATAATTAACTAGTTCAATCATATCATATGTAATCGAACTCTCTCTTGTCAATTTGAACACTTCAAACTGACCCAAAAACTGATTCTCAACTTGAATCCATTGAGCTACCAAGGGGACCTTATGAACCTATGGCTCGAAGCTCCAACGGTATGTGAATAGTTGAATAAACTCTTTAGCCATGAGATCCACCATCCGTTAACTGCCAGACATTCCACTAAAGACTGACAGCTGCACTATTCTCACCACATATATATTTCTGTGTCCATCGGATATAACCAATCAACAGTACGGTAACCCTTCAAAGATGCTCGTAAGTACAGTTGGGCCAATTTATCGTTTTGCCCCTGTAGTTACATTTAACTCCTTAAGTACCATCGATCCCTCTAATGAATAATACAACATAGTCCCACTATATGTGGACACCTCTCGGGCCATGAGAAGATGTGTGGCACCACATCATTCAAGCCCTGGAATTAGCCCTTAAATGAGCAATCTATCTACTTACCCCTGTTTCGGGGAAGGAACGAATTCCATTTTGTGTAGCTAAGTTCCCAGCTCCCAAATCAGACGAATCCCTGAAGTGGTAGGTTTGAGTCAGTGATCTGTTCACTCGCACCTATGCAAATCAAAGGACCGCTCTCAAAGGCAAGATTTCCCAACTCACTTAGGATTGAGGTCATGTTACCTATGGCCATCCTAGTGAAGTGAAGTCTTTGTCATGAACGATGTTATATAACGAGACTATAACACTTCGTGGTCCGGCCTTGTACAAACTCTATGTATAGGACGCCCCCGCTCGCATGTCCCCACATGAATGATCAGGATCAGACCATTTGTAGCAAATCACAATACTTATAACTATTTTACAAAGCGGGCCGCATCCGTAACGTTACCAGGATAAGGTTTCCTTCATATATCCATATACTACAGACCATTTTGGTTATCACTTAAGACATGATCCACCTGTATGTCTCCACATACATGCTTAAGTTACAAACGAAAACCAGGGATCTTAGTTTATTGGTTTCTGGTAAAGCAAATAAAACATCCAATGTTCATAGACAATAAGTGAAGAAAAATATCATATATTATACATCACAAGCATTTGTTCAAAAATGTGTTTACAAACTATAGGACACGAGAGTTTAGGGCATCATTCCCAACAGCTTATTCCATCAATTAGTATCAGAGCATGATTTAAGCACTCAATTAACGTTAATTTGAGTTTGGTGGGTGAAACTCTAGTAATGCATGTTTGGTGACTGATATGGTTTTGAAATCAACTTTGGCATTAGAATTCTCTTTGATTCAGTTGTTAAATTTTTAATTGGCTCTTGATTGATGAGCCTTAATGTATGATTAAGGGTCTGTATTTTTATGGGAGTCATTAGAGTTGAAAATAGATTGTAATTGAAGATTCAAGCAAGCAAGGTCAGCTGTAGAAACCGAAAAATTCGCAGCATCGTGACGTTGTTCTTAGAGCATCACAATGTTATTCATCCTGAAGCCCGAGGCATTGCAACGCTTGGATAGAGCATTGAAACGTTGCTCATCCCAACCCAGAAACACGTGCGCATAAGGACCGATTCACAGGAAATGGCTGGTTTGACCGGTTTTGGCTTCCTAAGGTTCAATTCAACCACTTTAAAAGCCTTGGAGGGCCGATTCAGGTCGATTCAAGCGATCCAAAGGCTTTCTCAAGCTGTTTTTGGTTTATTTTTGTAGTAAAATAGTTTTTGCCTGCTTAGGATGCCAAAGCTGGTCCATATTAGTGTTATTTAAATATTTTATATGTGATGTATGTTATATTTAAATTAAATGTATGTGCATATTGTATGCCATGTAGATTTTAAATCTCCCTATAGGAAAGCATGTTTCATGCATTGATATATGTTATAAATTGGTTATAATGTATATAGTATGCATGAGTAGGGTTTCATTAGATTAATATAATTGTTATAGTGGAATGCTTAAGTTTATGTTATAATATGTCTATTTGTTATAAGAGTTATAAAATGAATTAGACATTTAAAATCTATAATAAAGATAAGATACATGCTCACTTAGGTTTAATAATAACTTGTTTTAATAATTAAAATATGTCATTATCTTATAAAACACGGTTACGAACTCAATCGGTCTATAATTCTATCTAAGGCTGGAGGTACTTAAGTTGACGATTTACGTAACACCACCTAACTGGGGATTTTAGCTGAATTACTGAGCATTGTTAACCGGTTTTATGAGCATGTGCGAGTGGTGTGAGGTAGTAAAATAGTTTATCACATAGACATCGTAGGTTAACTTCAAATATAAACGTTATATTTAGATAAACTACATAAACTTAGGATGTTTTTTAGCCGAAATATACCTAAGTACAAAAGATACCCAAATAATTAGAACACTTCAATGGGAAATTAATAATATATACGATATATTATTTTTAGCTCTCGGGTCCTTAAGAGTTCACATAGTGAGATCCATGCTCAGCTTCGTGTCACTAGAAGAAATTCGGGCTTTAATGTCGGTTTTAAACCGACATTAAAGGGCTTCAATAACACCAATATTACAGTCTTCAATGTCGATTGCAACTGACATTAAAGACTTTCAATGTCGGTTCCAACGACATTAAAGACCTTTAATGTCGGTTCCAATGACATTAAAGACCTTTAATGTCGGTTGCAACCGACATTAAAGGTCTCAACATTGAAGGTTGCAACCGACATTAAAGCCTGTTTTTTAAAATTTTTAACCGACATTGAAGCCTGAATTTGTCCATTTTTTTAAAAATTCCGTTGCCGAATCCATTTTTTTGGTCAAATAAGTTAAAACAACATTATATGTCTCGTGTTGGGTGAGGAAATGTCCGTCATTATTTTATATTAAAAGTTATAAAAAAAAATTGCATCGCGAGCCCATCAATATTTATCTTCCACCTATGAATTTATCCATAAACAAGAATCAATATTTCCAATCCATTATATATACTCATCAATATTTGTCTTCCACCTATGAATTTATCCACCAAAATTTGCAAAACAATACCAGAACCAGACTTTCATAGAATACAACTTACACCAAAGCCATCATTTCTCTCATTCACAAATATCAATTAATACTAATTGCATGAATAAACAAGAATCACAATACCAGAATCATAATACCATGAATACAGCTTCCAATAATAAACAGATCATATCTTCCACCTATGAATTTATCCACAAATAAGAATCAATATTTCTAATCCATTACATATACTCATTAATATTTGTCTTCCACCTATGAATTTATCTACCAAAATTTGCAAAACAATACCAGAACCAGACTTTCATAGAATACAGCTTACACCAAAGCCATCATTTCTCTCATTCACAAATATCAATTAGTACTAATTCCATGAATAAACCAGAATCACAATACTATGAATACAGCTTCCAATAATAAACATATCATGTCTTCCACCTATGAATTTATCCACAAACAAGAATCACAATACTAGAACCAGACTTTCATAGCATACTTACACCAAGCCATCATTTCTCTCATTCAAAAATATCATATTAGTACTAATTCCATTCACAAAGATCATGATTAGATAAATTTACATTCATTCTAAGCTAGCATTTACATTCTATTGAGACAAAAAAACAAGAATTACATCCTTACACAAATCGGCCAACAAAACTTGCCCATTGGGTCCGAATTACGTCGATCTCTCCTTGCATATATGCATCTTTTGTATTGAACTACAAAAAGGAAAAAATAAAAAATAAATTCAACATAAGTTTACGTCCATTTATTAAATTAAAGCTAGTACTATATAAAAAATAAATAATTTATGTATGAGGCTAGTATATTGTTACAGTGGAAATTGTGAATGACTTACCTCCCATTCTTCACTCAATCATTCATTGACGAACGATGTCCAATGATCTTGCTCTATATGAGAATATTATTGCAGTGGAAATTGCAAGACCGAGGGTTCATCCTTAAATGGAAGTATGAACTTTTGAGTCAACGTTGTCTTGAAAGTCCGAAACTTCCTAGATACAGACATTAGTATACAATCTTTGGACTTAGAGTCCACATTGAACGATATCTGCACAATGAAAAAAGTAGTTAAACAATAAACTAATAAACTACTATGCACATGAATTAAAAGTTTAGAAAACATACCGCTACACAATAAAAAAAAGTTTATCTTTTAAATGGTTTGGAACTTTTTCCAAGAATCATACATTATAGGAATTTGTTGTAGAACACAAACTTCTATATAACTCTGCATCTTCTTTGCTCCAGATCCAACCGATTGTCCATGTTCATTATAATTGATAGTCAACCGTTGCCCAGATGTCCTTATTTGTGCCAACTCAAACACTGTAGTTGGGCCATGTGGTATACTTATTCTACTATGTTTTTGTGGGATTATATTTCTATCATCCTCGCTGCTACTTATTGAAGTTTCCATGTCAATCTGCAAAAAAAAAAAGAACATTACTCGCACAAAAAACATATATTTAAATACATATAACCATAGTAAATGAAATACCATATTTGGGTCATTTGAGTTGTCAATCCAACCCACTCGAATTTTCGAATTGGTTCAAAAAACATCTTCAATCCAACCAAACCCAACCCATGTAGACTCATAGATAGTATCATAAATTGAGTCTGGGTTATCATTTTGTAATATTTACATCTCAAATATACCAGATGCAGGAGTTTCCAAGCGTACGTGTAGGGACGAGATTTTTTTTTCCTTGATTGTGGTAGAAGAAAATGCAACTTGTTTAAAATCCCACCTCAATATGAAAGGAGTCCTACCAGCATGCGCATCATCTATTTCATGGCCAGGGAACACTGCCTAAAATCTTACCCTATTTTATTCTGTAAATAAAATGTTCACACCGCAAGTTGCTGATTTATCCATAGATCACACTCATTAGCTCGCTCTAAAACATAGTGGTGTTGACTATAACTGAGTACAGAGACATTCAAAGATAGAAAGTGATAAAATTCAAATTATCACGTAAATCAACTCAGCTATAGAACAGAATCTAAATCAACTCAGCTATAGAACAGAATCTAAGAAGAACGTTTAATTAAAAAACTCATGAATTTTCAAATTATCAAAACCGATTAAAAGAACCATTCACACCAGAAGTGGTACAAGAAGAAAAATGTCAATCGAAGAAGACTGACGAAAGACCACCCAAACAAGAAATGAGCATTATCCAAAGGGGGGAAGAGAAGGGAACCAAAAAAACAAAAGACGACGATTCTATGAATCTGGGTTTTATCATGGTTTAAGCAGCATTTCCTAATGAAAGGCCAGGCTACAGTGGAGGAGAAAAAAATCTTAAAATACAGAACCTTCAGGTTGCTGCCCCAGCATCCGAAAAAAAAAATGCCTGCGCTACCAAAAGAATATTACAAAAACGAGTAAAATCCACAACACTATAACACAGGAACGGAATGAAAAAAATACAAGAATTTTTCAGCCATCGAGGAAGAAGTGGGAGAGAAGGCATAAAATTAAGGTAAAGAAAAGCCCCCCAATTTGCAAGGTTTTAACTCTCCCTAGAATCTATAATCGATTCCCGCTTTTTTAACTAGGTTTTTCTATGTGTTAATAGCTGCTACCCATCGGTGGCATGCCAAAAGGTGGCATTGGAGGCATCCCCAATCCGCCCATTTGTGGTGGTGCAGGTGCAAAGCCTGGCATTCCTGGTTCTCCTCCCATACCCGGCATAGGCGGTGCAGGCAAAGCAAGAGGCAGCAACTGAGCATACATGTTCTGCAGTTGAAGCTCACAATTTAGAATACAAAGAAAATATTGGACAACCGCGATGATGTAATTGTAGATGTCTACAGTAAGGCTGTGGATAACAGCAAATGGGTGAGAGGCTAATATTACCAACATGGGAAGGAGATCGACGGCGAGCGAAGAAAGGTGAAGAACGAACGACGACGAGCGAAGAAAGGTGAACGGCGCGACAGAGATAGGGTTTGGGCGTGTAAAGAAATCGAGAAGGATGCGATATTAGGGATATATTATTTAATAAAATAAGGAAAAAAAAAATTACACCTTTAATGTTGGTCTTAAACCGACATTAAAGCCCATCTTCAATGTCGGTTTAAAACCAACATTAAAGATCCGTTTTTTTTTAAAACCGACATTATACATCCGATTTCACTTTTTCCAACCGACATTAAAGTCCGAATTTCTTCTAATGTGTTGCTTTTACCACGACTGCTTGGTTAATTAATTAAATAAGTGTTATTTAATTAAATCGCTAATTAATTAAATAAGTGTTATTTAATTAATTATAGAAAAGAAAAATATTAGAAAAGTGGTTTGACCATTCTCTATATAAAGACCTCCTTATGGCTCTTTGGAAATATACTGAAACACAAATATCAAATTACACAATACTATAGTATTATTGTGCTGACTTTTCATTAAGCCATAAAAGAAAATCCTCTCTACTATTCAAAACCTCTTTTCTCCTCTCCCTCTCCCTCTCCCAATAGTTGGATATCACCTATCCTTCTATTAGAATCCCAAAGAATAACAAGGTTACTCTGTGGTAGTATACAAGATTATTCAAGAATTTTTTTATGATCAAGATTGTTGGAGATCCGTTCGTTGGAACTAGGAGAGGATTGTTCGTGGTACTTGGGAAACTACAAAGGTAAGAATCATTCCAATCATTTCCCCAAACATGCTAGTTTACATGTTTATAAATTCGGTTTAGTACAACAATTTTGTTTCATGTAAAATCGAATCGCGGGATGCAAGACGTTCTAACACAACGCTTCGCTACGGGATTCGATCCCTTCATGATGTTCATTAAGGAAAGTTCAAAGTATTTATTACTCATCTCGATGCAGTTTCTTCATTGAGAAATACAGAACATTTTCTTTTTCCTTTTATCTTGAATTGTTAACTTACCATTTATGGGGGGATTGTTGGAACAAATGGTAGTGACCATTCGTGCAGAGTTGTATCGTTTCATAAATGAACATGTATTTTCGTAATTAATTAACTTGAAGAAGAGACATGACTATTCATATGGCCACGAATAATTTAAAAATATGTCTCTTCTTCAAATTGCATTTAAGAACTTTTTATATTCACTCTTGAAACTTTCTCCCATTTAATCAAATTTTTGAAGTTTGGTTTCTTCCACAAAACATAGTTCATTAGATCTTGTGGATGAGGTATTACTTCCATAAGAAAGGTAATCTAATATATTATGGAAGACAATTATTCATAAAACTTCAAGTACTAGAGTGAGTAAAATTGTCTTAAGGAGACAACGAGAATTCGTAGGACTCAGATTCTCTTTGTAATATTAGATTCTATATTTTCTAATTTTTCTAGTGCATTATCTAGTGTATTACTATCCATATTACTGAATATAAACTACAATGAAACGATAAATTAAATTTTTAAACATCATTTTTTCTTAGTTTTTATTGTTAAACAAAGACAAATATTTAAGGCATATTCTGCATTTTGAAACAAGAAATTCCATGAAAATATAAGTTAGTATTTTGCTTTTTCAAATATGAGTTTGAAACAAATTCAGAAATCTCATTCCAATTCAAGTAATTTTTCAGTATGTATTTGACATTATATTTATAAATCATAAAATAGTTATCCACTAAATAATAAATTGAATATAAGCTATTACTGATTCATTTATGAACTTTCTAAGTAAAAAAAAAAAAAAGGTGTTGAACATGACAGATGGGTGTTGCTAGTACAAAATAATAGAAGAACCAAATAGTGAAAGCGATTAGGAAAAAAATAAAATAAAATAATAAATATTATTATAATAAAAGGTAAGAAGTTGTGTGTTGTAGGTGGCATTTGTGAGAACATGCAACCTTATGCAAGATTCGAAGAAAATTAGGTGCCTTTCACATGGTGTCTCTCTTTTCTTGTTTAGTATTTATTAATTGTTTATAATTAGTTTAAGATAATGGGTTTCGATTTGTTTAATGAGAAGGAAGTTGTCAAGGAAAAGCATCAAAACATCTTTGTCAATATCTACAACTTTCAACTCTTCATTCGTCCTTTAATATCAATCTCTCTTTCCTTTCTTAATTTGATGTCATTTTCCTTTTTCTGTCCCATTTTACGAAAAGTTGGTTCTATCTTTTCAAAATAAAACTAATATAAATTTGTTGTGAATTTGAGAAATACAACACAAACACATATATCAATATAATATAATATAATATAATAATAAAATAAATTAAACATAATATATAAACCTATGAAATAAATAAATAACAAAAGTAAAAAGTGAAGGATTTCTCCACTTTCTCCAATCTTTTTGAATTTTGCCCAATGCATATATATTCCAAAACTCACCAAATGCCACTACTTAAAACAATTTGGTAAATAGGAAGTGGATTACATGCACACTAATAATGTGTAATGTTGAGACATATGGACAACACTTTAGGAAATGAGGGCATGACATATGGTCAACAGACACAAAGCATGAGCATCTAGTGGGCATCTATTAACATAATATTTATGATACTCACCCTTAGATGTCCATTATATATATGAAATATGTCTCCTTAAAACCTTACTAGGAAAAAATCTATTGGAAAAAAAGAATACAGTATATTTACTTCCCCTCATGGAAACATCACTTGAGATCTCTGAGTCACCACATTCCAATATTGTGCACCGATTTCTCAAAGGTTGCGGTTGGTAATGATTTTGTAAATAAGTCTGTTAGGTTATCCTTCAAACAAATTGTTGTACAGTGATGTCACAATTTTCTTCAAGATCATGAATGTAGAAAAGCTTCAATGAAATATGCTTTGTTCTATCTCTTTTAATATATCCTCCTTTGATTTGAGATATACATGTTGTGTTGCTTTCGTATAATGTCGTTGAAAGATTTTTACTAGAAGACAAACCACAAGTTACACGAATGTGCTGAGTCATTGATCTTAGTCATACACATTCTTAACTAACCTCGTGAATTGTAAGAATTTTAGCATGATTTGAGGAAGTATCCATTATGGTTTGTTTCATTAATTGTCATGATATAAAAATTCTTCTCCTTGTACTAAGTAACATGTTTAAGATCTAGCTTGCATGAGTTAGATAACTAACTTGCATCTTCATAACCAGCTGGATCGTAATTAGATTTATTAGAATAAAATAAATCAATGTAAACTAATTCTCAAATAAAACGTACCATATGTTTAACTCTACTCCAATATCCTCTTTTCGGAGAAATGCCATATATATGTAACAAAATTACTGAAAAATACTACAAAATACATTGTATAAACTAGTCAAGCTATATAAGTGCACTTTTCAAAATTTATGGTTCTTCAGGACCTAACATTCTTCATCATCTTTCTGAGATCAGATGATATATCCTTATCACATCGAGTGAATAAACCACCATAAGAGTATTCAATGATGTACATAATTCACAAAAGATCTTCAATGTATAAATCGATGCAATTCCATCTGCTCTATGTATTATTTGCAAGCTAAGGCAAAATTTATCATCTCAATTTTTTTCTTAAGAAATTTTATTATCTTTGAAATCTCTTCAAGAGTTTCTGCTCAAATCATCGATACATAATAAATGTCATGTTGTAATTTCTTTATAAAAGGATATGGACAAATAGGGTTATTTTTGTACCTTCATGCCAACAAATATTGAATAAGATGATTATATCACATTCGTTAGGAATATTTTATAAGAATCTCTATGATATATATATAATTCTCTAATATTTAAATTATAAGATTATGGTACCTTTAATTCTTCAGGAATTTTCATAAATAAATATCATTATTAAGAGATTCATATGAATGTGGTATGACTGCATTCATAAGATGTATACTAATCTTTTCATATACAATCAGATAAATTGAATATCTCATAGTATTGTATATCGACCATTAGAGAATATGTTTTCTCATAATTAATACTAGTCTATTGCGAGAATAATTGTGGGATCTGTCTTGTTTTATATCTTATGACTTCATTTTATTTGTTTTACAAATACTCTACTTGTATCCCACATGTTTGACATTCTTTGATGTCCGGACTACTAGTCTTCACAATTTGAAAAATGAGTTTACTTATATTGGATTGTTTCTTTCCACATAAGTCAATCCTTACTATGTCACTATTTTTCATATTCACTATCATAAATAATATCATGAGTGACATTGTATGTAAAAATGTTGTCAACTTATATGGTTCCATTATTTATTGGGATCTCATTATTATCCTCATTTACTTCAATATCCTTATGAGTACTCATATCTAGGATTTCTTCTAAAACATTTATCCTTAACCGAGTCATTTACTGACTATTTTTTTTTCGAGGATTTTTATCTTTGGAACCAAATGGTTTATCACACTTTTGGCGTGTTTCAAACTCATTAGTGACAATTTACTGCATTTAATGAAGCATTTGCAGCTTGTATATGTGACTAGTCACTTTCATAGCATTTATAAAAGCATGTGGTAACTGATTTGTTATATTTGTAAATGAATTATTTTTTGAACTTCAGGTTCACATTGATCTGAATGGAGGTTTAAATGAAACAATAACGATGCATTCCATGTAATTTCTTTTTTCAACTTTTTAATTCCTCCTCCTAACGTTGGAAAATTTGTCTCATTAAAATGACAATCAGCAAATCATGTAGTAAACATATCACTGAAAGAACTCTTAACAATCACTCGTCAAGGGTTCAAGATATTTAATAATTGATGGGAAATTATATACAACATATATTCTTAACCTCCTTGGAGGACCCATTTTAGTACGTTGTGGTGGAGCAATTGGAACATATGCTGCAAGTCCAAAAATTCTCAAATAGGAAATATTTGGCTCATAGCCATAAGTTAATTGTAATGGCGAGTACTTATGATAAGTTGCTGGCCTAATGCGTACAAGTGACACCGCATGCAAAATAACAAGTCCCCGTAAAAATGTAGGAAGCTTAGCTCTTATAAGCAATGGTCTAACAATTAACTGCAAATGTTTTATGAATGATTATGCTAAACCATTTTGTGTATGAACACGAGAGCGACAGGATGTTCAACATTTATCCCAATTGACATACAATAATTATCAAAAGCTTGGGATGTAAATTCACCAGCATTATCAAGACGAATGATCTTAATTTTATAGTCAGGAAATTGTACTCTTAACTTAATTATTTGAGCAAGTAATCTTGCAAATGCAAGATTTCGACTTGATAATAAGCACATGTGTGACCATCTGCTGGATATGTCTATTAATACCATAAAATATCTAAATGGTCCACTTGGTGGGTTAATAAGTCCACATATATCACCATGAATTTGTTCTAAAAATGTAGATGATACAGTCCCCACTTTAGCTGGTGATGGTATAATAATTGTCAATTTTCTTTGAGAGCAAGTATCACATAACAGTTCATTAGATTGACTAATCTTTTGGCTCTTCAATGGATGTCCATTTGAATTCTCAATAATTCTTCTCATCATTATAGACCCTGAATGACCCAATCTGTCGTGGCAAATTGTGAATATGTTTGGATTAAAAAACTTTAGGTTCATTGTTGCATATGTTTCAATTACTCGTATATGGGTATATATAATCTAGAAGATAAAGCAGACAACTCTTCCAATATACGAATTCCATATGAGACAATAGATATGATATAAAGATACTCCATATTATTCTTTCTATCAGTCTCAATATGATAACCATTGCAACATATATATTTAAAACTAAGTAGATTTCTCTTTGATTGACTACAGAACAATGCGTTGTCAATTGTAAATTTTGTTTCTATAGGAAAAATAATATTTTCTTTTCCAAAACATTCAATCAGGTTTGCAAAACCTAATATCGTATTGACTTTTTCTTAGCATTGTCAGTTTGGAAAAATATTTTCTACTTGTAAATGTTGTATGTGTTGTTGCACTGGCTATCAGACATAGATTTTCTTTACTCATTTTTTAGTCAACAAACATATGAAAATTATCCATGTTTCTTTAGCGAGGAAAACGATACTCGTGCTGATAACGTGTGGTGAACTTGAGGAGCACAATGAGAACACAGATACCAATAAAATAAATATAATATAATATAATAACAAAATAAATAAATATTAAAATAAATTAAAAATAATATATAAATATATGAAATAAATAAATAACAAAAATAAATAAAATAACAATGATGGATTTCTCCACTTTCTTCAATATTTTTAAAATTTACCCAATGTGTATTCCAAATCCACCAAATGCCGCAATTTGGTAAATAGGAGGTAGATTACATGGACATTAATAATGTGTAATGTTGAGACACATAGATAACACTTTGAAAAATGATGGCATGATATATGGTCAATGATCAATGGACACTAAACATGGACATCTAATAGACATTTATTATCATAAAATTTATAATAAATTATATTTTTAACAAAATTATAAGTTTGGTCTCGATAATTTGGATATAGAAATAATTTTAATTTCGTATCAATGATTTAAGTTGGATCTCAATACATATATTCCATCATTAGATTTAGATTAAATCCCCATAAATCATTCATAAGCTCGGACTTTTATGCACTCGAAAAACTCTATTTCCTCCGTTACTTTACTCTCAACCATAATATAACCAAGAGTTTGTCGAGAGAACTTTGCTCCATTGTCCAAGTAATTGAAAATTTTTTGGAAGTAAAGTAACCAAAAAGAAAAAAAGAAAAAAAACAAAGTTACACCAAATTTACCAAGTCCAAATCATCACCAAAATTGAAACCTTTAGAATTAAATAGATTAAATTAAAATAATATCCAAATTGTTGGATTTTATATCCTAAAAATTTGCGGTTTGTAAAATGACAAACATTTTCTATTATCAATATACTTGTTATTGATAAAATAAATTGTATGAAAGTCTAAATCCAATAAACTAAGACCCATGATTATTGTATGAGTACTTGAACTTTATGTGGAGACATAAGAGTGGATTGGGTTTGAGTAAATAGTCAAAATGATCTATGGTACATAAATGAGATTGGGTACCTTATTCTGGTAACACCATTGAATGCGGCCTACTCTATAATTGTTATAAAGAGTTGTAAAGTGCTACATACGATGTGATCCTAATTCGTACATGTTATAACATGAGGAGTGGGGGTGTCCTATGCAATGAGTTTGCATAAGATCCAGACCAAGAAATAAGTCACTCTTACTTTATAACATTGTTTACTATTTAAGACTAACTATTTTATTTAGATGACCTAGGTAACGATCTTAATCCGGAGCTAACTATGACTCCTGTTTATTCAGGATTGCTCTTAGATTTGCATAGTTGAGGGTTGGCTCAACAATGCCGACTTAATAAGATTCCCATTTCAGGGATAAGACTGGATAGATAGCTGGGGACATAGGGTGCAAGACGGAGTTCACGCCTATCTGATTTAGGGATAGGAGAAAGGGGGACATTTTGTCTTTTATTATTATTATTATTATTTGCTCATACAAAATTGCTATCAAACAAAAGTTGACATCGAACGGTTGAGATATTGTTTTATCAAAATTAAAATAGGAAGATTAAATTGGCATTTGATAACCATTTTTTTTATTATCTCAGATTTTTTATCATGCACTTCAAGCATTTTAATAAATTTCAAAAAACAAAAAACGAACTTTTTTTTTTTTTTTTTTTTAATTTTGAAAACATGATTAGAAAGTTAGGTATTTAAATTTTATCAGATGGAAAAACCTTAAAACAAAATTTCTTTGTGAGAGGTAATTTTTAATAAGGAAAAAAAAAAGATTCAAAATAGATGCATACAGTGAAAGTAAGAGTGGAGGAGAGAGGCTTAAAAAAATTGTGTTATTATATGGTATAAAAGTGAATTGACATGTACGACTTTTTTTAATATTGGAGGTTCAATCTCTATTATTATATACTTGTTGTGGTATATACTTGGTCTCTAAATTATAAGTATGTTTTATTTGATTATTAGTTTCAAAATGTTACATCTTCTCCTCTAAATATACTTTAAATTTAATTTAATTTTCATTTAGTCTACGAATATCATGAAGTTACATTTTATTATTGAATTTTGAGTTTAATTTTTATTGGATCTTTTTGTTTACAAATTTCACAAATATATGCTCACTTTTGGTTATTTATATTAACTTTAGATTAATTAATTTATTATAAGTTGATAGGTAATTTTTTGAATTAATTTTAGAAGTGAATGAAAATTAGTCGAAATGAATTTAATTATATTTAATGTAATTTTTCTAAATTAATTAATAAAAAATAACATAACGACCAAAAGTGAGCATTTTCCAGAGAAATTCAGTCCTATACCATTAAATACACTTTCATTTAGAAAATTAACAAGGCATGAAATTGTTTTGAATTATAGCAAAATATATGGGACACACTTAATTAATGCAACAATTTTACTAATTATACTGTAATTAATTCATTAAATATACAATTTTGGTTGTTTCGGTTTGTTTTCAAATATTCGACGTGGATGAATTTTCTCTTTCCATGTGTGATATTTTGACATTGGTTTAGATATTTAGTTTGAAAATCCTCATTCATATCTAAAGAATTTTCTATATTCAAATTTTGATATCTCATATTATATTAGTTTTCATAAATCTTTTTTTTTGGGTAATCTAACTAAATCATATGGTTTTAAGATTGTTTTAATCAATATCTTTATTATAATTTTCTTTTAAATGATTTATGATTTATTTTTATCATTATCTTTAATAGAATTTCGTTTTAAACCTGACGAATGATAGATCCATCTTATTCTTCATCAATTATTCTTATTTTTAAATTTGACTTTATCATCATATTTATTGTAATATTGTTTTAAATAAAAGTATAGTATTTTATTCATAATTACATGTCTTGATCAACGAGACCAACCTCATATTTCAATAAAATTAGACTATAAAGTTATCATAATCAACTTCTAATTAATTGTTCGTTAGTCCTTTCATTGTTTTTAATCTCTCCCGTTGCTATGCCTAATCAACAATTAATGATTTTGTTCAATGGTATGCCGGATGAAAATAACAACTATAATGACATTCCAACTATTGAAATTTTTATTGCTGCAAATATATCTTTTAATAATTTTTCAATTTAATTCAATTTCAGCTTTTTTCTACTTCTAAATATAGTATTTCTCATTTAACCATGTACTGTGATGGTTGCAAAAATTCTAACATTATTAGGATTGTCAACCAATACATACCTTCGACCACCGACTATTGTGGATCAGTTGTGCGCTATCTCTCTCACTCTCCCTCCTCATATTTCATTGATTGACATCGCTCGTTGCAACCAGCCTTTGCAGGCTCGTCGCCTTTCGTCAACATCCGTTGATTCTCTCTAAAATGTTGTCGTTGTTGGTCATGATTTTTGTCACCAGTACTGTCGCTGCTTACACCATTCAAGGTTAGAAGTTACTGATGCAAAAATGGTTTTTACTTTTGGAGAAGATGAATTTAGGGTTTCACGTTTCTCATCCCATTCAAAAAGAAAGGTTGCTAAGTTTGGTTGGTTTTAATTAAAGTGTAATTAATAATTTTTCTTAACAAGGGTTTGTAACATCTCATTTGCATACTTAGGGTACTTTGAACTTTGACAGGTTTGAACTTATTATTATTTTAATTCATTTTTCCATTTTATAAAAGGGAAATTGGTTTGCTATTTTTCCAAACGAAAAATTAAAATCAATTGGTTTGTTATTTTTCTAAATGAAAAGTTAAAATCTGTTACTCCTCTTGTTAGTCCATTTTTCAATTATTGAAAAACCCTTAAATGAAAAATATAAAATTTGTGAACCTAAGGAAATTAACGGTAAATTAAAATTAAACACATTTTGAAATTTAATACCAAATGAAAAATAAAATTTAAAATTTATCCAAGTATGTATAATGACTAAAATGATAATTGTTTTTCTATATTTTATAAGTAACCTCTATAAATAATGTTGGGCTTGAAAATGAATATAATGGGCTGATAACACACTGCACTATTGATCTTTTGGGCTTAATGAAACCCAGACCCTATTTTGAATACCGGATACCACCTTTGTTCAAAACACAAACACAAAATCAGTGTGCTAAAAGCATAATCCGTGTGATGAGAAATCTCCACCCTACACCTTGACGGCTGTGATTAGAGATAAGCACTTCTGTTGTTTGTAGAACTCAAATGATTATTCCTATCTTTTCTTTGTTGTAGAGAAAACAGAGAGAAAAGAAGGAGAGAACCTAAGAGATGCTGCTAGAAATTACTTGGACGATGAGGCTGCTATCATCTAGCCGATTGGAGGTAAAGCAAGAAGTCGTCTAGACGATAAGGGAAGAGTCGTCTAGACGATGAAGACTTTACTAAAAATCGTCTAGACGATGGGGTTCGAAGTCGACGATGGTCTACGTGATAGAGATGCTGAACGATCGATGGCTAAATGCTACATGATCGATCGTTAAATGATAAACGATAGAACAAAGAAGATCGGAGAAGAAGATGAACACAATGATTTACGTGGTTTGGCCAAGGATAGCTTACGTCAACGGAGAAGCTGATGGTAGTTTTATTAGGGGAGTTACAAGATTGATACAAGATAAGTTGTAAACCTTTCTTGAACACTCTGTATTTTCTATTCTCTTACATTTATATGTAGTTACAAAGTATATATAAAGCTAGCTTGAATGTAACTGATTTGTAAC
Organism: Benincasa hispida; assembly: GCF_009727055.1. Lineage (NCBI taxonomy): Eukaryota > Viridiplantae > Streptophyta > Magnoliopsida > Cucurbitales > Cucurbitaceae > Benincasa > Benincasa hispida. The sequence continues at coordinate 81,041,630 of NC_052360.1, read as the reverse complement.
AACCTTGAAATTGTTTTCACCTTTATGTAATAACAATCTCCACCTTGAAATAAGCTTCAAGTGTTTCTTCGACTTATCTAAACTGACTGTCTTCTTCTTTAACCTTTGTCTCCCACCTCAAACCCTATAATATCAAGGCACTTTTGAAGTTTGAGCTGAGTGATTGTCTTTGTCAACATGTCGGAGGCATTCTCTGAGGTATGTACTTTCAGGACTTCAACTTGTTTTGCTTCTATCTGTTCTCGAATGAAATGATACTTAACATCAATATGTTTAGTTCTGTTATGGTACTGAGGATGCTTAAATAAATGTATGGTGCTCTGATTGTCAGAAAAAATTTTCATTGTATTATGTTTGATCCCGAAATCACATAGAAGACCCTTTAGCCATAGACCTTCCTTTATTGCCTCTAAAAGGGCAATAAACTCTGCCTCAGTAGTAGAAAGGGCTACTATTAATTGTAAAGTAGCCTTTCAGCTTAGGACAAGCCTTCCATATAGGAAGATATACCCTAATAAGGATCTTCTTTTGTCTAGATCTCCAGCATAAGTCTAAGTCAACATACCCAATTAGCTCTGGTTCACTGTCTGAAAGTTGTTGGTACATTAGTTTAGCATTAGAAGTACCCTTAAGATACCTCATTATCCACTTAGTTGCCTCCCAGTTCCTTTTACCCGGATTAGCCATATATTTATTCACCAGACTAGTAGCATAGGCAATGTCAGGTCTTGTAGACACCATTAGATACATTAAGCTTCCCACAACTTGGGAATAGGGGACTGTTGACATTGTCTTCTGATGTTCAATGTCAGATTCTCTAGGTGAATTCTCTACTGAGAGTTTGAAATGATTAGGTATAGGAGTAGATACTGATTTGGCCTCTTTCATGTGATACTTCTTTAACAATTTCTGGCAATACTGTGACTGATTAATGCTTAGAATACTTGCTTTTCTGTTTCTGATAATGTCAATGCCTAGTATTCTTGTTGCATTGCCCATGTCTTTCATTTCGAATTCTGACTTGAGTAAATATTTTACTTTATTTAACATTTTAGTAGTTGCTCCTGATAAAAGCATGTCATCCACATATAGTAACAAGTAGATAAGATGAGTGTAGGTATCTTTGTTTATGTAAACACAGCTGTCATAGGAGCTTTTATAAAAGTCATTCTTCTGTACAAAATCACTAAATCTTCTGTTCCAGCATCTAGGGAACTGTTTAAGACCGTAGATAGACTTTTTAAGTAGGCATACATAGTCTTCTTTCCCTCTGACCTCATACCCCTTAGGTTGGCTCATATAGATAACTTCCTCTAGGAAGCCATGTAGAAAAGCTGTTTTAACATCTAATTGCTCCAGCTCTAAGTTATTCTGAGCCATAATAGACAACAACAATCTGATAGAAGTCTGCTTGACCACTGGAGAAAATATCTCATTGAAATCAACATCTGGCCTTTGTGTAAAACCCTTAGCAACCAACCTAGCTTTATATCTAGGTCCTTGATCATTAGGGAAACCTTCCTTCAATTTGTACACCCATTTGGATGCAACTGGCTTGCATTCTTTTGGCAAAAGTGTCAAGTCCCAAGTTTTGTTCCTTACTAGTGAATCAACCTCTTCATTCATTGCTTCTATCCACAACTTAGCTTTAGGATAACTTACTGTTTCTTCAAAGGTTGAGGGTTCTAAATCATTAGATAAATTAGAAGCATTCAAAGCTAAGTAGTCTTCATACCTTAAAGGTGGCACAATTGTTCTTCTCTGCCGATCTCTAGCTAGGTTGTACCCTCTCAAATCTGGTTCTTCTTGCTCAGGATTAGTAATGAAATCTTTTACTTCTTCTTCAAGATGAGGTAGCTGATCAAAAGGTGATTCAAAACTTGAAGGATCAGAATTAGGGATAAGAACTTTCTCCACCTCAATTTTATCATTATTCATTTGGGGTGCTGTAACATTAGAATTAGATCTCTGCATATACATTTCATCCTTCCTGAAAACAACATCTCTGCTGGTGATACATCTCTTTTCAGTAGAGTGCCACATTCTAAACCTCTTAACACCTTTTATGAAGCTAAAAAAACATACACTTCATAGCTCTGGCAGCTAATTTCCCTTTACTCTGATGAACAAAGTCAGTGCAACCAAACACCCTTAGGTTATTTAGGTTAGGAGGTTGTTTGGTCCACCTTTCTTCAGGGGTTAGAAGGTTGAGAGATGCATGAGGGTATCTGTTTTGTGTATAGACAGTGTATGAGGATGCTTCTGCCCAAAATATCTCAGGAAGTATAGCATCTGACAATAGGCTTCTTATTCACTCCATTATTGTTGTGTTCAATCTCTCTGCCACCCTATTTTGCTGAGGTGTATACCTAACTATCTTGTGTCTAGTAATACCATGTTGTCTACAAAAAACATTAAACTCCTCTGCATAGTACTCAAGCTTAGTATCAGTTCTTAAACACTTAATTTGACAATTAGATAATTTTTCAACCATAATATTCCATTCTTTGAACTTTTCAAAAACTAAATCCTTAGATTTAAGGAAATAGATCCAACTTTTTCTAGAATAGTCATCAACAAAGGTTAAGAAATTACCTGGCTCCACTTAAGGACTGGAAAGGTGAAGAACCCCTTAGGTCCGAATGCACATAGTCAAGGATGGCCTTGATTGTGTGTTGAGTCTTCACAAAACTCTGCCTAGTAGCCTTCCTTATCACACAATGTTCACAAAAGGATAGGCTTTGATGAACTCCCTTAGGTAGAATTCCTTGATTGGCAAGAGCTTGTAGACCTTTGGCACTAATGTGTGAGAGTCTTTTGTGCCAAAGATCTCCTTTAGTAGGCTGCTTCTGAGTCACAATCAAAGCTGAGTGAATTTTCTGAACTCCTTGAACAACATACACACCATTAATCTTCACCTCTCTGAGGATAGGCTTACTGTTCTTCAAGACTTCACAGTAACCTTTCTTACCTCTGTATTCGCAGCCAATAGAATCAAGCATGCCTAGTGAAATTAGATTTCTCTTCAGCTTAGGCACATGTCTGACATTCCTTAATAACTTGACTGTTTCATCTTCAAGTTTCAGTGAGACTGAGCCAATCCCAACCACTGGACATAAGTTATTATTAACCATGTAGACAAATCCTCCATCCAACTCTCTATAGGTACTAAAACAGCCTTTATGGGGTGTCATGTAGAAAGAACACTCTGAATCTAGAACCCAATCTAGGTTTTTATTAGCTTCTTCTTCTGTCTTCCAATTAGAGGTAGCCAAAGTATCTGAATAGAAGTAAGAGTCCTCACAAACTGAAGCTTCACCTGACTGATTAGGTTGGACTTTCTGTTGAGGTTACGGTTGCTTGTTTTTCTGCTCATTCTTCCACTTCAAAGTTCTACAATCCTTGATTAGATATCCAAGTTTTTTGCAATATTTACATCTAACCTTGGATTTTTCTTTCCCCTCTTCAGTTGAACTTTGTTTTCCTTTTTCCTTATTGTTCTGTTTTGACTTACCCTTGAAAAATAAGCCCTCTATACTAGCCTGTCTTCTTTGCTAGTTATGAGCTCCATTTCTCTAATTTTGAAAGCAGAAATGCTAATAACAATAGTTAGGGAATCTCTCCCATATTTTAGGACAGTCTTCACATCTTTATAGGAATCCGGAAATGAGTTGAGAAGCACAAAGGCTTCATTATCTACCCCAATCTCTTCTTCTTTAGTCTTGAACTCAGTAGTTATCCTTTTGAAATCATTTAGATTCTCTGTCAAGGATTTAGAAGCACTCATCTTGAAGGTAAAGAACCTTTCCCTTAGGAAAAATTTGTTGGGCAGATTTTTAGTCTCATATAGCTCATTCAACTTGCTCCACATCTTAAAAGCTATCTCTTGGTCGATCACTTGCCTTAGGACACTGTCAGACAAGTTTCAAACCAGTGTTCCATGAGCAATTAGTATTCTCATTTTCTTCTTCAATTGTAGTGATTGACAGCTTGGATGGATCCTCTAGGGCCTTATATGCCCTTTGTTGTCCCAAGATAGCCTTGATCTTGGCTTTCCACAAGCCAAAATTGCCTTTCCCATCGAATTTTTCAATATATACCTTGCTACTGCCATATTTGTTTCAAATTCTAACTGAAAAGCTCCAAGATTTTGCTTCTTTAGAATCTTGACTAATCTTGAAGCTTTCTTGCAGGCTTGATACCACTTGTTGGGCTTGAAAATGAATATAATGGGTTGATAACACACTGCATTATTGATATTTTGGGCTTAATGAAACCCAAGCCCTATTCTGAATATCAGATACCATCTTTGTTCAGTGTGCTAAAAGCATAATCCGTGTGATGAGAAATCTCCACCCTACACCTTGACGGCTGTGATTAAAGATAAGCACTTCTGTTGTTTGTAGAACTCAAATGACTATTCCTATCTTTTCTTTGTTGCAGAGAAAACGGAGAGAAAAGGAGAGAACCTAAGGGAGATGCTGCTGGAAATCGTTTGGACGATGAGGCTACTATCGTCTAACTGATTTGAGGTAAAGCAAGAAGTCGTCTAGACGATAAGGGAAGAGTCGTCTAGACGATGAAGGCTTTACTGAAGATCGTCTAGACGATTTTCTACCCTCTTACCTTTATAGGTGGTTACAAAATATATATAAAGGTAGCTTGAATGTAACTGATTTGTAACAACCTTGAAGTTGATTTCACTGATCTGTAATAAACCTGTCTCTTATACACATCTAGATGTGTATAAGAGACANCGTCTAGACGATAAGGGAAGAGTCGTCTAGACGATGAAGACTTTACTAAAGATCGTCTAGACGATGGGGTTCGAAGTCGACGATGGTCTACGTGATAGAGATGCTGAACGATCGATGGCTAAATGCTACATGATCGATGACTAAATGGTAAACGATAGAACAAAGAAGATCGGAGAAGAAGATTTACGTGGTTCGGCCAAGGATAGCCTACGTCCACAGAGAAGCTAATGGGAGTTTTATTAGGGGAATTACAAGATTGATACAAGATAAGTTGTAAACCTTTCTTGAACACTCTGTATTTTCTACCCTCTTACCTTTATAGGTGGTTACAAAATATATATAAAGGTAGCTTGAATGTAACTGATTTGTAACAACCTTGAAGTTGTTTTCACCTTTATGTAATAACAAATAATACGTATAGTAGTGTAAAATTGTGGACCATATTGTTTAACTTAACTTGTTTCATAATTTCTTCATAATTTAAAAAGTAGAGTAAAATCTCCACACGCACGCGCTCGCTAAGCACGCATATATATATATATATGTCGATCCTTATATTTTTAATTTGGATTCATTTTGATTCATGTACTTTCAAAAAGTAACCATTTTGGTTCATTATTTTTATTTTTACTTCATTTTTTAAGAGATCAAAATGATTACTTTTTTAAAGTTCAAGGACCTAAATGAATCAAAGTTGAAATTACAAGTACCAAAATGGCTATTTTAAAAGTACGAAGACCAAAGGAAACTTATATTGGGATCAAAATGAACATTTTAAAAATATAAGGATGAAAATAAATTAAAGCTAAAAATTTATGGACCAAAGTAGTAATTAAAACTATATATTATCAGAGCTAAATTTGATTAAAATTGTGGTTAGAAATCAGCACACACCTCGTGCAAAATCATCTTCATGGTTTGGTTGTTGTCCCCCGGCGGAGCGGCAGCGGCTGTCAGCGCCATCCACGCCGTGTCCGTACAATTTGCGACGGCCGCAGCCTGATTTTTCTTCTCTTGACACCCACACCCTCCGGTACGCCACTCACCCTACACCCACCTTCTTCAGCCATTCTCTTCTTCTTTTTTTTAATTAATTTAATATTCACATTTCTTATTAATGCAAGTTAAATGCCTCCCATTATTATTTATTCCAAAAAAACTCCCATCATCATTATTTGATATTTCCACTCTCCACATAGCAAACATAATGCTTTCTTTGTTTAATTAACAAAAAAAAAAAAAAAAAAAAAAGGCACCATATTGTAAAGGAGGTTGTCTATGAAAATAAGACCATATATATGGTTTGTGCAATATTATATTATAAAGGTAAATATATAATATATATACACATACACTTGTGTATCTTTAGAGATCGATGGTTCTTTTTATGGTGTATATCTTATTGTTTCGTATTATTAATTGAGTTGTTTTTGTTTAAAAGAATTCACATACAAATCTAGCTTCTAGTATGATTAAAGTATTCATATATAATTCTGTTTAAAAAAGTAATGATAAATAATTAAATAGTCAATCAACTTAAGTTTTTAAAATTAATTAGTGATTTAATATGATAATAAATAAAATAGAAGTCATATATTTAGACGGTATAATATCATTTACTCTTTGTTTAATATTGATTATTACTAGAACTAGGTGTTCGTAGGTTGAATTGAGTTGGGTGGAAGGACTTTTTAGACTCGATCCAATTGTTCGAATTGTAAATTTTGGCAAACCAAATAACTCTCATTAAAAAAATGAACTCAACCGAATAATACCATGAAACATTTAGGTTTAGTTGATTTGGGTTACTTGGTCATTTATTTAAATTTTTGTTTTTAAAGAAAGTAAAATGTTAATGTTGAAAATCTTGATTTAATTATTTTCATATATGAAATTAAGATTAACGACTCATTTTTCAATTTATATAACGTAAAATCTCTTTATAAAGTGCAAAAAAAACTATTTTTATGAGTGGTTGGAGAATAAAGTTATCCAAAAAACTAATAAAATTAAATAAGATGAAAATAAATATATGTATATCTAACTGTATCATAATTAGTAAAAAATATATATATACATTTTAAAGATGGGTAATTGTTTTAAATGACAAAACAAGTGGAAGTATTTTCAAATATGACAAAATCTCATTGTCTATAAGTGGTAGGGAGCGATAGACACTGATATACTATTATAACCTACTGATAGACACCGATAAACTCGCAAAACTAGTTCATTTATTTGAACCCAACTAAACTCAAAAGTTGAGTTATTATAGGTGAACCCATGAACCAACCCAAAAGTTGGGTCTATAGCACGGTTTATCATTGATAGATTGTGACACTGTGTTATAATTGTAAATAAGTTAGTTCATTTTATTATATTTGAAAACAACCTTTTAAAGTTAATAATAAGTTTAGATTGATTTGGATTATTATAGGTGAACCGATGAACCAATCCAATCCATAAAATTTTCATTTATTTGAACCTAACATAATCCAAATCGTACGAGTTGGATTGGATTGATCGATTTTTTCGAATCATTAGACTTTTGAAACACCTCTAATTATCACTTGTCAAACCTACTCCACATTGGATTGATCGATTGTATATATCACAAGAAAATTGTATGATCATTACAAACTTTGTACATAAATTTAAAAGCTCACGAGTGTGATGATTCTATATGAAATAGTGTGAAAATGCGTAGAAATGATAATGTAGTGAGTTGTTGGATTAACGATCATCGTCAATAACACCTTGTTTCTTGAGTTGGAGACCATTAAATCCATAACCATAAAGAATGAGAAATATATTCTTAAAGGTCTCTCTTATATATGAACAATGTTGTTCTATATATTCTATAACATACTATGGTTTATTATTAATATCATCCCTATATTATATAATGTCCCAAAGTTAGAGCCAAAAAGAAAGGATTAGCTTGGAAATTCATTATTAAATAATATATCATAATAATGGACCCAACATGTCCTATCACAAGTTAGCAAATATGATCTCAAGTTGGACCAATTTAACCTAATTCTTTTGACCAACGACTCTTTTAACATTTTATGTTTTGTGTCTTTTTGCTACATCACTTTAACTTACCATTAATTTCTTAAATTATATACTTTATTATTGTTTCATTGAGATGATCATGTTTGGAAACATGAACGTGTATATCAAACACTTCAATGGCATAAAATGAGACATTTTTTTTTTTTAATTTTCATTAATGAATTATAATGTCGATTCAATATCAAGAAATACTTCATGAAATTAGACCACGTTATTTCTTTATACTAGTCTTTTATCATAAGTTAGTTTGATTATCTAACGTTTTTCTTGAGGTTAATGATCAACTTTTTAGGATTAGGGTTCTAATCCGTAACGATTCTTGTTTCAATAAGCAAGGGCTCTATCAATAATTGTCTTAACATTAAATTAAAATTTTAATTAGTCCCTACGTACACCTGTCCTTAAACTTTCAAAATTAAAAATTTATTTTCCTTAATTTTCATTTTTTTTTAAATTCACGGATTCACTAGTATTTATATTAGATACAAAATTCAACTTTATATCTAATATAGATCAATCCATTTTCTTTAATATATATATATTATATATATATATATATATATATATTAAATTTATCAAAGCACTATCGAACGCAAAATTAAATATTTTGAGACTAAATAAACACAAGATTACGAAGTTTGGAGCTAGATTAAACCCAAGATTACTAAAAGTCAAACATACTTAACTTTACAAAGTTCATACGATTTGAACCTATCATAAAGAAGGATAGGAACTCTATTGATATTGATATAACTATCAAATCTCTTTTAACTTCTTTTAGCTAATATAATTTGATTAAGTCTTACGATCCCTTCGTGCATTTTGATGCAGTGTCGGCTTTTTCATGTACCTCTTTACTCAAATATCACAACTTTTTGTAAATATTTTCTGTTTTTAAAAAGAAATTTAGAAAAAATGAATGTGGCCAATGAAATTATAGTAAAAAAAGGGAAGGAAAAGTTGGGATATTTAGGTTTTGGAAATTGAAGTTGTAAGTTGGAGGACACACTTCCCTTAGAATCCGGGGAGCAATATCTGTACTTGAATTTAAAGCAATCAGAAATTCAGAGAAATGACAGAAAAAAACCATCATCATCATCAATTCCCTTTGGGACTATATCACGTGTGCTGTGAATTGAATGTGCAACAAAATCCAATCAATCTCATCCCTCTCTCCATCTATTCATTCTTTATTCAAACCGTGAACTCAAAAAAGATACCATCTTAAAAAATCGATTGAAAAATCTTTCTAAAACATAAATTAGTTACCCATTGTTAATTAGTTTTGAAATCTGGAATTTATTTGTTATCTTATATGATATCAAAGAGCTGATGAAACTTAAATGAGTATTCAATTTAGAAAAAAAAAATTAGAATTTGATTAGAAAATTAATAAACTCAAAGAGATATTATCTTTAAAAAACATATCGAGGATCTCACATAAAAAAGATGAAGAGACTTCACAATCCTTGAGATACATAAGTTACTCTTCTCATTATCAATTGGTTTTGAAATAGAACTGTATGTGTTATCTTTAATTTTTCCCCGTATATATTATTCTAAAAACTTGCTTTTCCATTTTCATCTTTAATTATTCTAAGTGATTAATCTTGAAGGTTAATATCTATTATTATTTTATTTTTTTTTTGACAATATGTGGCCGAGAGATTGAACCTCAAACCTCAAAGTTATAATACATATATGATATCAGTTGAACTATCATTTTGGCGAATCTAGCTTAAGTTATGAGTTTAGTTCCTTGAATTTTATGTTTGTGTATTAAGTTCTTAAATTTTATGACATGGTTAATAGGTCAACGAATTCAAATTGGTGCTAATTGGTCCGTAAATTTTGAAAATATCCAAGAGGTTTTTGAACTTTCAATTTGTGTCTAGTAAGTTCTTAATGTATTAAAAAATAAAATAAACTTGTCTATTAGAAGTAAAATTAAATCTTATGTCTAGTGAGACTCTAATCTTTAAATTTAGTGTGTAGTAGGTATACAAACTTTAAAAGATGTCAAATCAGTCAATGACTATGTAATCATGTATAATTAAAAATCGACCAGTCGATTGGTCACAAAACTAAAAATGTTTACGGGGACGTATTAAACAGTTTTTAAAGTTCAAGGACCTATTGAATATAAAATTGAAAATTGACAGATTGATTAAAAACTTTTTAAAGTTCATCGACTAAATTGATAATTTAGCAAGTTCTTTTCAACACATTAAGTTATTTATAAATACACTATAGATACGTTACATAAAATTATTTATTATTGCACTAAGGTGAGCCCTAGTCCTCTTTCTTCTTTACAATGAAAAACAAAAAAACTTTAAAACCTTATCCAAATTCATATTTTTCCAACTAAATACAAATGGCTAAACTTCTATATATGTCATGATCAAATCACATAACATGTCACATATGGAAATTGATTGGTTAGATTCAAAAAATAACCCAATCACATTTAACTTTTGTTATTCTTCAATGATGACAAAATCATATATCTATAGTAAACTTCCATTAAAGTTTAATAATGACACCAAATTTAGAATTAATATATTAAAGGCATATTAGACTAAAATTATTTTTTACCTTTACTATATAATTCTCCAAGTTGTTGATAAAGAGTAGTAAGGAACAGAGCATAGAACTTTGTAGTTTCTGAAGTAATAAAATATTTAAGAAAAAAAAAAAACTCAAAAAGTAGTAAACATATGTAAGACAAAAATTACCCTGTTCATTAAATAATACGAAACGTTATAAACATTATTTTATCCTTAAAAATATAATCAACTACTCGTTTGTCGATGTAGTTATATAGTGGTCTCTTACATACCAATTAATTAATAGCATTAATATTTCTCATGCTCTCTTCTTTCGATTGGTTCAAACTTATTAGAGTTTGATCGAATTATTATTTTAAATATTGTATCTCACAATGAGATTTTAAGTTATGACGTATGTAAAAATGTTCTCATATATTTTTATTGTTTTTTTAATATTCATTTTATTATTTAATCATACATTTTTTAATTCCATCAAATAGAATTTTGTATAATTTAAACAAATGTTTAAATTGACATCTTATATTTTTGTCCATTTTCCATGTGCATAATGTCATATTTTTTTTCTTCTGTTTGATCAAAGATGCATGCAACAAATAAATATGATTTTGGTTTTTAAAGATTTGAACTTATTTTTCTAGTAATTTTAAATCCCATATGGTAAATGATTAAGAGTTTAAAAGTTAAAATTGAATTGAACTGCTCAAAACTAGACAAGACACATGTTTATTAATTTATTATTCATAATGAAAAATACTAAATTTATGCTTCTCTTTTTTACTTAAGGAAAAAAAACTTACTAATGTTTTAAATTAATATATTATGAACAAATATTAGCGTGCAACAAGCTAAATGAAATTAAAATTAGAAAACTTAATTTAAATGATAAAATTGTTGAAAATATTTACAAATAATAGTGAAATATCATCGCGATAGACCACTATCTATATCTATCATGATACAGATAGATACATATAGTAGTCTATCGTTGTCTATTATTATCTATCGCTAAAATTTTTCAACATTTATAAATATTTTTGTTCGTTTTCCTATATTTAAAAACAACCCAATGATTAATCATTACATGTTTTGCGTTCTCTATAAATATTATTAATGCTTTCAACTATCTTTGTGATGCGAAAAGGAATTTCAAGTTCATTTGAATTGGAACATAACTAATATTAGTGCTTCGTTTTCAAACATCCACTTATAAAGTATTAACAAATCTAGACATTTTTTATTGTTTAACCGGAATAAATTACACGGAGAAGTCTAAATTTATGTGACTTGTGCTTTAAATTATTATAATAATGAATTATAAAATAGATTTTCGAGCGTACCTCAATTGACATACGAATGTAGTTCAAATCTCCCTACCGCAAATATACTAAAAGATTATAAAATAAGAGTTTACAAATAGCAAAAGAAAAAGAAAGAAAGAAAACATCATTATATTTATATTTTTTTTAAAAGAAAATGCAAGAGGTCGAGGGATCAGGAAGTACAACCAAGCATCTCAACTAGGTTGACACATTCATAGTGTCCTCATCATGCCCCAGTCCAAATACATTTGTAAATCTAGTAATGATTTTTTAAAATTTCCATGTATAGCAAAAAAAATCAATTTTTTTTTTGTTTTTCTTTCCAATTTTGCCAGCATTAATGTATCAACATATATATCAATAATATATTTGACCACTTACACATCGTATATTAGTTATACAATTGATAAACTAAATTATATGATTGATATACCAAATTATTTGTCTGACGACATGTGCTTGTACAATTGTTGTCATTCGTAAACAAATTTGAATTCTTATAATAGCTAAATTCATCATGTTGGTAACCATTCTTATTATTAAACATAAAATGAAAGGTTATGAAAAATAATGTTTGCACGCTATATTAAAAGTTTGAGGACCCTATTTGATAGTAAATTGAAAGTTCATGGATTTATTAAATTTTTTTTTTTAAAGTCTAGAAATTTAATAGACATGAAATTTCAAGCACTAAAGAAAAATATGGGAGTGATTTAAAAATTATTAAACCACATTTTTCATGTTCAAAATGATTCTTAATCATTCATTTCGATTATTCAAAATCAATTATAATTATATGAAAAATACATTTAAAAGTAATTATGTTATGATGAAAGCGATTTTAAGTTTTTAACACATTTATAAAGACATGTTTGTAAATGACATAAGTCAATTAATTAAATCAATTTTATTCCAAAATTTCTTAAAAAATCATTTAGAAATATACGTTTTAACCATTAAAAAATAATTTAATGTTTCATTATAAGGATTAACATGCATATGAGACTCGAGAAGTAGCTCTTGAAGTCATAATATTGTAGAATGATTTTAACCATTTTAAAATGAGTCGGAGAAAAATTGAAAGGTAAATGAAAAAAAAATATAGAGAAAGAGTGAGAATGAAGGTGAGATTTGGGAGAGTGATATGCATGTTGATGTTTGTATGTAGAGATAGAGAAAGGGAAAGAAGAAGAAGGGGTGGGAGTGTGGGGGCCCACAGCACCGCCCATGCGCACGCTGTCTTACCAAAACCAAACCCAAAACCCCATCATCGATCCATTCCCTTAGACCTAATCCCTTCCTCCCTCATCTCTCTCTACATTCCACCAATTATTTTTTTACTCTTTTCATTTTCATTATTATTATAATTCAACCATCCCCGAGTTCTTTAATAACCGTTGGATTGGATGTGTATTCAAACTTTATATATTCTATTTAATTTATATACATGAAGAAAAGTTGTGGAGATCATTTAAATCTTTTATCTCTCGATCAAAATTAGTTACTTAATTTCTTTCTTTCATCGAGTGTTGCAAAAGTAAAACTATCATTTACATTCTCTCTAAGTTCTAATCTTTAAAAGAGAGACAGTAGCTTAATTAAGTTGTACCTAATCTCATATATCTCTCTTATATACATATAATTTTTAAAAAATTGTCCCATGACATCTTTAATCATCTGGGTTGTACAAGAATAAGTATAGTCGATGAAGCACCCAATTTTTTTTTTTTTAAAGGCGTATATATATATATACCATAGACACATATCTCATCCTCTCTCTCCATGCCATTAGGTTCCTTTTCATTTTTAATTCCCTCTCTATGAAGCCAAACCCTTAACCCCAAAACTCCCACAAACTCCAAAATTTTCCTCATCCATGGCTACCCACAACATTCTCCACAAGCCCATGGAACATCTCATGATTTAGCTTCTTCAGTTTTGATCCCCCATCTCTCTTTTTCCTCACCACAATCATCACAAAACCCTCTTCAACATTCAAACCAAATTTTCCAATCCAAACACACAATTTTGCAAATTATATTCCTTTTCGTCAACTCCCAAATGGATGGAATTACACCCCACAATCGCTCTCTTCCTCCTCCTTTCCTTTCTAAAGATCTCCATCTCCACCATGGTTTATTCCACCACCACCAAAACTCCGACGACGACCAAACCCCCGGAGCTAAGAGAGATAGGGAGGAAGAAAACCCCACCACAGCCGCGATGTCCGACACCAAAGAATTATCAAATTCTTCTTCTCGACGCCCACGTGGCCGACCAGCTGGTTCCAAAAACAAGCCAAAACCACCCATTATAATCACTAGAGACAGCGCTAACGCCCTCAGATCTCATCTCATCGAAATCTCCACAGCCTCCGACATCGTCGATTCCCTCGCCGCCTTCGCACGCCGTCGCCAGCGCGGCGTTTGTATTCTAAGCGCCACTGGAACCGTCGCCAACGTCACTCTCCGGCAGCCGGCCTCCCCCGGCGCTGTCATCACCTTACATGGTAGATTTGAAATTCTCTCCCTCTCTGGCTCCTTCCTCCCACCGCCGGCTCCCCCGGCCGCCTCCGGCCTGACCGTTTACTTGGCTGGTGGGCAGGGGCAGGTCGTCGGTGGGAATGTAATCGGCCCACTTTCCGCGTCTGGTCCAGTGATTATCATGGCGGCTTCTTTTGGTAATGCTGCTTATGAACGGCTACCCATTGATGATGACGACGAAGCTTCACCGGCAGCGGAGATGGCGGGACAACAGGGAGCACCGCCACCGCCGCCCCAATTGTTGGGGGATCCTAATGGGGGATTGTTTCATGGTATGGCGCAGAATGTTGTGAATTCTTCATGCCAATTGCCCGCGGAGGCGGCGGCGGCGTTTTGGGGAGGAGGTCGGCCACCTTATTGAAAGTACAATCTTTTGGGGTTTGATGAGTTTTCTTTTTTCTTTTTGACTTTGGGGTTTAGTTTTTATCATCTTTTTTATCAGCTCTAATTCAACTCTTTCTCTTCTCTCTTGTGTGTGAGATTTTAGTTTATGTTTTCATTTGAACATAGCAAATGATGAAAAGCTAAGGTTATTATTGTTCAATTAGAAGAATGATGTACAAAAATGCTAGCTATTATCATTTATGATGATGGGGTTTTAAATATTTAGCAAAAGCTTATTAAACTATGCCCTCTCTCTTTATTTCTCATTTAGGTTATTTAGCTGCAAAATTCTTTTAATTATTAAGTTAATTAATTTCATTGAAATCATAGTTTTAGAAAATTCGTGATGGGTTTTGAATTATATTTAGTCAAATTAAATGATATATGCCGCATTTTTCTTTCAGATTACTTACGCAAGATTCTAATTAAATTTGTTTCCTTTTGTTAGATATATAATTTGAAGTTTGTTCCATTTTAATATATTTGACTTAGTTTCATTTTAATCTATCCATTCACTTAATATAATTTTAGTCCTATCCTATAAATTATTCCTATATACATTGTTATAATATTAAATAATGTGATATATTTTTTTAATCACATTATAATAAGACGATGTTTTTTTTTCTTGAATTCAATTAAGTTGGAGATTTGAACATGACGGTGTTTTTCTAATTTTTGCTAATTGTGAATTATATAAGTGTGGGTGTATTCTTAGGGATTTAGGCAGAGTAAAAATTGGTGGAAAATGGCTAGATTCAAAACTAAAATTTGGGTAACAAAATTCATAATTTAATGATCCAATTAAATTAGAAAAATGTTGATTACAAACAAAATTTAAGAAATCCTCTGAGATGAACTTTCTTGATTTTGTTGTTGTTTCGTTGTGTTAAGTGAGGGTTGTAGAAGCCAGTGGAGAAGATGGAGGCTGGCGGCGGCCGGAGAATGGGGAAATTGGGTGGTGGAAAATTCAATTGTTTAAGGAAAATGAGGTCAGAATTTTATTAAATTTTTCTTTTTTCTGAAAACTGGGAATGGAAGAGAGAGAGAATTAGGGTTTTTTTTTTTAAGAGAGAGAAAATTAGCATAGGGTATTGGGTCACACGTGCAAAGGTGTGTGGAAACCAGCTCCTTTTCGAGGCAACAAACCAGACCCTTCTTCGTTTTCAGTATCCGTTAAAATTCTCTATTTCACTCTCTTTCTCTTTCTCTCTCCCCCATAATTATTCTAACGGCAAATTGTAAAAACCATCTTAAAAAACGGTGATATTTGCAATTCTATCCTTAAATTTTTAATTGTAAAAACTAAATCTTCGAATTTATAAAAGTGTTAAATATGGTTGAGCCTTCAATTATATAAGTTTGAGGGTTCAATTTTTTATCATTTGGGAGTCCAATTTTATTATTTTGTATAAGTTTGAAGGTTAATTTTAATATTTGTATAAATTTGAGAGCTCAATTCTTATCATTATACTTTAAGGATAATTTTTATAATTTTTTTTATTATAGCGTTAAATTATCAAAAATACTCCACAACTATGAGATTGGTTTCAATTACATCTCTAAAACATTGAAAATTTTCACTTCAAATCTTGAAGCATGAAGTTTGTTTGAGAACAATCCATGTAAAATTTTGTCATTAAATTTATACACTAACATTTTATACTTTGTTTATGTGAATAAATCTTAATACATATATAACAAGAAAAAAAAAAAAAGACATGTGATGCATCTATGAGTACTCGACCTATATGTTGTCTTCTTCCTCTCTACTTAAACGACCTCGATTTTATATTCTTTTGTCATTATTGTTATTATTTTTGGTTAATAATAAATCTCAAGATTATCTTTTTTGACGTTTAGATTTGTTCCCTTAAACAAAATGTAAGTATACGTTAACTTTTTTATACATGAATTGAATAGAAAAAGTCTTCGAGAGTTGTTTTAAAAAAAAATAAAAAGTTAAAATGAAAGTTGTGATTTTTTTTTTATTCGTGAGTTTTTTTTAGCCAACATCGTCTATTCTTATGGGACAACCCACTTGATTCTACAACATTTAGGTATCAAAGAAACTGGTACGATATTAAATCCTAAATAGGTGGCCACTATTTGGTTTGAACCCAGATCCTTTAGTCCTTTGATTTTTTTTTTTTTTTTTTTTAAATATTCCCACTATGACTAGACCGATGGTTAGAAAGTTTTGAAAGTTGGCAATATAAATGAAACTAATTAACCCATATGGTTTAGGGTTATTTTTATAATTTAGCTTTGTTAGTATTATTGTTGGTGCCATTATATTCGAAGTAAATTAAATATAAAATCAGAGTTCAAAACTTTTAATTCTAGATCCCTTTTATTTGCTTTGCTTTTGAGCAACACTAGCCATTGTTTTCTTTTCTATTTTAAAAAATATTTGAATATAGATGGAATTAGTCGATGGACCATATATTTCAAATGGATTGACGCATACGTAGCACCCTCTTCATGTCCCACATCCAAAAGAAATATAAACGATAGAGACAAGATCAAGTACCAAAACAATATGATATTGTCCACTTTGGGTATCTTCATGACTTTGCTTTTGGTTTTACCAATAATACCTCATACTATTAGAGATAATTGTCATCCATAAACTCATGATCATTCCTTATTTAACCAATGCAACATTTTGATTGCATTCGCATTCACAACAATAATTATAATTAGTTTGGTTATTCAACTTTGTGTAATAGGCTCTTAAACTTTCAAAACGCACAATAAATTTTATTGAATTTACTATATTATTATAACAAACATTTTTGAACTTTTAATATAATGTTGGTCGTTGGATATGATAGAGAATTTAAAATTAGGTTCAAATAGGATGTACTGGATACACAAATAGACATGTAAATTTCAATCGAATAAGAAAATAATAATTGATAGTTCATAAATTTATTAAGACACTTTATAATGTTTACATATTTATTAGACCCAAAAAAATTTGCTACAAATG
The DNA here is from genome assembly GCF_009727055.1 of Benincasa hispida. Lineage (NCBI taxonomy): Eukaryota > Viridiplantae > Streptophyta > Magnoliopsida > Cucurbitales > Cucurbitaceae > Benincasa > Benincasa hispida. The sequence goes on along the minus strand of NC_052360.1, from coordinate 81,023,981 downwards.
TTTAAGTATACGAAACTTGGCTATAGTAATTTTAGTATATCTTTTATGTGTAAATGAAATATACTTAACATTATAATATTCGCTTACTTTAGATCATGTTTTATAACGGTTTTATTTTTAGTTTGATGTTTTTGAAAACTGTACTGGTGTTTTTTTTTTTTAACATTTCTTTACTATCAATTTTACCTTTATTAAAGAAATATATAAAATTTTAACCAAATTCAAAAAATAAAAGTTATTTTCTGAAGCCCTAATTTAAAACCATTTTATGTTTAGTCTTTACTGTTTTGAGAAATTATATTGCTTTCCTTTCCATTTCAATGGATGTTTTCATCATTCTTACAAACACAATTAAATAACCACCAAAATAACAATCAAATATTTAAATAGCCCCCTAAATAAAACTAATTAATTTCTATTTTTTTTAATAAAGTTTTTTACTAATAATTAATTTTTTTAGTATATTATTACTCTTTAAAAACATATTTAAAAACCTAGTCAAGTTTCAACCCGAGGCTAATTTCTTACAACCTTAATAATTTGAGGTAGGAATTTTTTATAAATTACAAAAAAAAAAATATATAATAATAATAAACAAAACTTATTTTCAATGTGCATTATCTTTCCTTTATTTATTAATATGACAAGATGACAAGGATTCTTGTTTTCGAAAAAGAAAAACCTTAGCATGTAATTTATTAATTATCTAATTTACATAATATTCTTAAATAGAGATGCCCATGGGCAGGGCGGTGCCGTGGATGCCATTCCCCATCTCCGCCCCCGCTCCTCATTTCATTCTCCATCCTCGTGAAATTTTTCATGGGGATCGAGATGGGGATTCCCTGCAGGAAATTCTTAAGGGATCGAGTTCCCCGCGGGGAATTTTTTCTTGTTACTTTTTTTTTTTTTTTTTGTTTGTAAAAAGTCAATTAATTTAATCATTAATATGTGAGCAAATTTTAATTAAATAATTAACTTTATTACTAAATTGTTTATTATGGTTAGTTTTATATGAAAATTTGAATTTAAAAATAAATCACTCAATTTGGCCTAAAAAAGCTGTTTAATTTTTTTTAGTAGAAAGAAATAATATAAATCAAATTATTCACATATATAATCTAATTTTAACCTTCAATTTAAACATATTCATTATCTTTTCCCAATAAATAATCAATTTGAATTTAAATATATATTTATATAATAATAATAATAATAAGATAACATTAAATAACTATACTAAATAAATATGTAAAAGCTAATCGGAGCAGGACGGGGAATGGGGGTGGGGCCAGGTCGGAGGCGGGGACAGGCATTCCCGTTTAGCTCCGAGAATTTTTTCTCCCACTCCCTCCCCCATTCCCTGCCTAATCGGGAAATTCCCGTCCCGTCCCCGTAGAGAAATTGGATATCTCTATTCTTAAACCACGATTTTTTTTTTTGGTGTAAGTAATTAACGTCTTTACTTCTTCAACGTGCTTTCAATAATCCTAAATTTAGTCAGTATATTTTAAATTTCACATCTATTACAGTTGTTTCTACACATTTTATATAGATATAAATGGTAACTAAGTATACACCTTACATACTATATATATTTTCAATGATATATCTATTCTTTTAACTTTGGGTCTCCAACAAGTCATTGATCAACCAAATCGAGTATAACTCAATTGGTATTCGAATGTTAGAAATCACGAGATTTATAGTTCAAATCTTCCTACCTTCAATTACCATATATATATATATATATAATATGACCGAGAAATGCTTTATCCCATAGAAGGAGAATTTCTTAAGTCTTAATCGAATAACCCACATTCTCTGCCTTCCTCTTTTTTTCACTCAGCAACTTCACTTGATATACAAGATTTGCAGCATCGAATTATTGATGCATAAAAAAAATGATAGGGGCCATTTTTTGTTAGGATAATTATGAAGATGGGTAGCCCTTACACTGATTTCGATGATCATACATTATACTAAAAAATTGTTGAGATTCTAAAGTAGCTTTTGTAAACCTTATTCAAAACATTTTGGAGGCTAAGGTACCCACACATGTTGTTTGAATAGAAAAGGAAGACTGGGGGTTTCAGATTCCTTTTTTATTATTATTTTTTTTTTTTTTTGTAGAAATGCTTTAAAAAAAAAAGAAAAAAAAGTGGGAATTAGGTTGTGATTCTTATGATTAGGGGATAGAGGAAAAGTTTATGGCAAAGTAAAAGTTTGGAGGATACATGTTTGGTTGCTTTGCTTTCATGTTTGTGATATGATGAAACTCACTTTTAGGACTCTTCTTAATAACCACCCTTCATGTTAAAGAGTTGCATCGACTCTTGCTTTTATTAAATGTGATATTTTTACGAATTGTGTGTTTGTAAAAGTAGAAGTTGTCGTCTGATCATTTTAGTTTTTTATCATTGACTTTGTCACATAATTACTTACATTGAAAAAACTTTTAATAGAAATTAGCTTCCAATCTCAGCCACGTAGAATATAATCCATTTAGAATAAAAAGTATATATTAAAATAATAATTAAAAAAAAAAAAAAAACACTTTTATCACCTTATAAGCTTTATTATGATTTATTTCACTTCTCACCAACAAGATTTTTTTTCTTTATTCAAATTCATTAATCTACATGTTATCTATACGAGAAAGATTTTAATCTACAACTAACGGCTATTATTAAGCAACGACATTATTGTAGCGACCTTATTGAATAATTTGTCAAGGATATTGATCAAAATGTGAGGAAAAAAATTCGAATCCCATACTTTTGGGCTCGTAATAATTACCCAGTTTTTGTTGGACACCGACCCACGTAACATTGGGCTTTCATAATTTATGGTGCAGTTTAAGTTTTTGTTGGGCTCAGGCCCAGCAAATAATTTCGTAAGAAATTTACTCCGATAATATCTTGAAATTTTCATAAATTCTGGAGTTTGATTCGGCAATTATGCAGTTTATTATGTATTTTCCAACATAAATTATGAAAGCCCAATATTATGTTTGCATGCATACTTTCATTTTGTAAGTAATTGCCACTTTCGAATTTCGGAATGTGGTTGAAATATGAGAATTTTATTTAGAAAAATTCATAAAATATATGTGGCATTGTTTCGCTCAATTAGTACTACAATATTTTTAAATTAAGTTGCAAAATATATATTTTTTATATCTTATATTTTAGGAAAAAATTTCAATTTTGACCTTTACTTTCAATTTTATAATGTTGCACCCAAACTTAGATAAGGGTTAGAATTCTAAAAATTTACTGAAAAGTGATACAAGATTGGGGTCAAATTGAAAAAAAAATAAATTATATGTACATGTTACAGAAAGACTCGAAATCAAGAAGAAGAACATCGTAGTTGGTAGTTGAACCATTGTCGACCTCTTTCTATTAAGTGTTGTAACCATCAGAGCTTCATCGTTGACTAAATCGCCTGCATATATAAAGAAAAACGAATGTGAGATTAATGTAAGAGTGAATAAAAAAAACGAGAGAGCAAGACATTCGTTTTGTAATACTTTGAAGAGTAATAAAAGAGAACATCCTAATTTGCACAGTGGACATAGACTTTTGACTGAACCCCTTGAACTCCTGTATCTTTTCTTCTTACCTCTACGATCATTTAGATTTTGCTAAAGTATCGTTTACACGATTGTGTAGTTCCTACCGCATCGTGTACTCGACTGTTTAGTTCTGCGTTCAATCGTCTATATGATCGTTTAGCTCCTCAACTATCGTCTACCCAATCGTCTAGCTCCAGTCAACTGTCACCTACACGATCATCTAACGCTTCATCCAACTGTTTACTTAATTGAACTATCATTTAGTTCTAGGAGCATCATTCATACGATCGTGCTGCTTTTTGGTAAATGACAGAAGGATTTTCAAGCTTCAACATTCTATCTCCCCTGACTCTTGAATTATTATTGACCGTTATATCTGAGTGTTTTGTGATTGTTAACGTGAAGATCTTGTCATCTGAGACAACCATATATATATTACCTAAAATTTACTGTAAAAAGAATGTTAATTTAAAATTGTAAAATTGAAAGGTATCGACCCAATTCAAAAAATGAATGATTTGAGAGTGGACTGAGATCCCCAAATCTTCTATGCGTACTATGGAAATAAAAAGAATTCAAAATTAAGACTATATTCTTGAAGGCAATCATAACTTATCTTTGTTTTAAAATTAAATTTTGTCCTTTTTTCTTCTCTCATTCTACCTTTTTCTTTAAATAATAATAATAACCATCATCATTGTAATAAAAGAAAAAGAAGAGGAAGCTCTCATTACACTTTTTTTCTTCTTAATTATGGAAACTCAACTTTAAAAGTTTCTCTTCATTGATTAGAACTGGGAGTTTGGAGAAGAATCTAAATGGGTATAAAGTTGCCCTAGCATTTCTCACTTGTTTTTTTTCTTTTGCTGATGATAGTAGCTCTGGTCAGTGTGTTACTTTTAATAAATCTGTTATTTTGTTTAGCCCCAACGCCTGGTGAGTAAAATGAAGATGGGAAGCATTTTGCAAGTCAGAATTTAATGTTGGTTTAAAACTGATATTAAAAGGTTCTAATGTCAGTTGAAAACTGACATTGAAAATCGTGTTATAAAAAGTCTTTAATGTCGGTTGAAAATCAACATTATACACCATCTTCAATGTCGATATTTTACAAATTTTTTTCAATAATTGTCCGTTCTTTTATGCCTCATTTTTTAAATTGTCCAATCCATTTTTAATGTCGGTCAAAGAAACGTCATTATATGTCTCGTGTTGGGTTAGGAAATGTCCACCATCGTATTTTATTAAAAAAATATAAATAATTGTGTATTGTAATGCGTACCTGTTATATTTTGCATGGCAAGCCAACGATATTTCTCTTCCACCTATAAATGCATATAACCCAAACCTAAAATATAACAATAGACACAATAATACACTTTAGCACAAAACTAAATACAAAGTTACTTGCAATGAAGCACACTTCTATAAAAATTTATCCACAAACAACAATTAGTACTTCCAATCCATTCTATAAGTACTTATCAAATATGAATAAACACATTAATCAATATTTGTATATCGATAACACACTTCCATAGAACAATAATTAAAATTATCATATCCAACACTCATATGGAACCATCCGCCTCTCTAAAACTACAATTAGAAATACCAAACACTTCTATAATATTAATAATCAGTTCTCCCCTTCACAAATATCAATTAGTACTTCCATGAATACTTACATCAAATACCCATAAACAAAAAAATTATACATAAATCTTCCACTAAAAAGATTATGGTTAGACAATAATTCGTCTATCCACAAACCAACGAATTAGTACTTCAGATTCATTCTAAATTTGCATATTTTACTCAAAACTCGTCAAGATTCATTCTAAGCTAGCATTTACATTCTATTGAGACAAAAAAAAAAAAAAGTACATCCTTACACAAATCGGCTAACAAACTTGCCCATTGTGTTCGAATTACGTCAATCTCTCCTTCGGTATATGCATTTTTTATATTGAACTACAAAAAGAAAAAAAAATCAACATAAGTTTACATCATTTATTAAATTAAAGCTAGTATATATAAAAAATAAATAATTTGCATATGAGGCTAGTAATGAGAGTAGTAGGATTATGCACTATTTTGTGTATATACTTTTATACATAGTACCTACATCCTATAGAATCTAATTGACGGGGGCACTGCATGTAAAAAAGTTGAAAATAATTATTCTAATGTTTGAATGAACATAATTTGTTAAAATATGAATGTAAATTTACCTTTATAGGTTTCCATTTTTGAGAAGACCGATGGTGTTGGTGATCGTGCTTGGCTTGCCATGCTTTCATCCACTAAATAGTTTGAAAACATTGGCCAAACATAAATACTTGAATTAAAAGCTAAGAAAGTTCAGTTACACTTACATATTTATAACTCCATGAAATTCCTCTTGAACCTTACTTCGAATAGAGTCCAAAATATAAATACAATTTTTTTAAAGATTGATTACAATCAATATCCAATGGTAACTATAATAAGCAACAATTTGAAATATTAGTATGCATATAATGCAAATAAAAAATAACTAAAGAACTTGTATTTACTTACCCTGTGTTATATGGAATAAGAACTAATTAGTCCAATTTAGTTAATTCTAGTTGGTTGGCTAAATTTCTAGATCGAAGATCTAGAGACTTCACATGTGACAATATTTTTGCTTGGTCAATTATAAAAAACTTATTGGTAATATCACGGTCATATTCATCCCAAAGATGCCTAAACAAAGCAAAAGTTATTATTTAAACATGAAAAAAAAAATATACTGAAGATTGTGAATCAAGATGAGTAATATTTACACAATGTATGTCAATAAACACATATAACTAATTTCAACCATACTGCAATAATGAATCATATCATCACGGCCTAAATAAACAAATTTGTCCCTTCCAAATACGTGCTCGTTCAAATTGAAATGAATCATGTCTACATCGTTCATGTTGTGTATGACATGTCCATTCAAGAGCTTGATGGTGCCATTGGTGTCCGTATATTTGGAAGAGTGTCCAACGCTCTTAATTGTTGAATGTTCCTACCATAACCAAAGTTACAAATTCAAAGTACGAAAAATAATAAATAACCAAACTTATATAGTGAAAAAGATGCATACCTTTTCCTCGTCAGCCATAATTACAAGTTCACGAGGCCACGTTATGAAGTTGCACATCGCTTGATTTAAAGACTTTGTTTTTCCCTTCACAGAAATTTGTATTGGCAATTCTTCTCCCACGACGATGTCTATCAGTACTTTAGATCTAAAATAATAACATCACATCAAAATAGTGCTAGTTGATTAGAGTTACTTCGGAAACAAAAAAAGTCAAATAGATTTTTGTTATTCTATCAATTCCAATAAAATGCAACAAACAATTCGAAATGCCTCGACTTTTTTAGAACAGGTCCGAGTAGAACATGTCACATCATCGTCAAACATTGTGGCTATTGCAACAATATTATCTAGAGATTTTATAGTAAGTGACATGGTGTAACAAATTTAAAAGAACTAATATGACGCATGGTTAAGCACAATATGACTAAAATTTAAGAGTCACAACAAAAACAATTACCTTCAAATTTTCTTTAGGCATCTTCTCAATTTTCTTTTCTTCAGATGCACTAAGTGCAACACCTCCAACAGACGATCTAGTTTGATGAGATTGTTTACTATGGGTTCTGTCTTTTGACTCTTTGACATGTCGAACATTCTTGTCATCAGAGGCTCCTTCAGTTTCTTGACTCATTGTGGACTTTGGTTTTACAAACTTGAAATATTGTGATTGGGAAACGAAATCACCCACTCCTCTAACATGTCCCCAATGTTCATCCATACCCAATGCTTTAGTTAAAACATCTTCACCTTCATGGACTTTAGCTAATTTATCCTATAAAATATATTACAATTTTCACACAATATCTATGTTATCACAAGTTTCAGACATTATATATATGTCATCTTAAGTTTCACACAATATAAACTTACAATTCGACTGATACATTCTTGAGTGGCATCATCAAAATATTCATTATTTTTTTTTCCTTTTCATGCTTCTTTCCATAAAGTCGAATGATAAGAAGGATCACTCGATATGTTCTACATGAACATACATATTTAATTAGCATAAACATATTATAATAAAAGATTTAATTTAATTGGAAAAACTTACTAATTCTTGTGCAAGATTATTTGTTCCCTTACGAGAAATTTGATGATTATATACACATTTCGACCTTCTTTCTCTCTGAAGACGATTGATTTCCTGTACAACCAACTAGTTGAAGTTACTTACCAAAACAATGATAATATTGACATTTATTTAGAATGACTTACATCCCATTCTTCACTTAATCGTTCATTAACAAATGATGTCCACTGTTCTTGATTTATATGATAATATTGTTGAGGAGAAAATTGCAAGATCGATGGCTTGTCTTTAAATAGAAATAGAACTTCTAAGTCAATGTGGTGTTAAAAGTCCGAAACTTCCTAGATGCAGATATAAGTATACCATGTTTAGACTGAGAGTCCACATCAAACAACATCTGCACAATGAAAAAAGTAATAAACAATAAACTAATAAACTACTATGCACATGAATTAAAATTATAGAAAACATACTGTTATTATCTTTAAGATGTTTTGGAACTTTTTCCAAGAATTGTATATTATAGGTATTTGTTATCGAACACAAAGTCCAATGTAGCTTTGCATTTTCTGTGCAGCAAATCCAATCGGTTGTTCGTGTTCATTATAATTAATGGACAACTGTGGCCCAGAAGTTCTTATTTGTGCCAACTCAGACATAATAGTTGGGCCACATGGAACAATTATTCTACTGGTTTGTTGTGGGATCATATTTTTATCATCTTCGCTGCTACTACTCGAATCTTCCATGTGAACCTGACAAAAAAAAAAAAAAAACATCACTCACAAAAAAACATATGATCTTAATATTAATATATATAATCATAGAAAATTATATACCGTGTTTAATACATTATTTATCAACCCACCTACCCTCACAATTATTTCTGATGTATGTGGATGTTGTATCTGAAGGAACTTTTATCAAAGAGAACACATGAGCGAAAGCAAGATCGTTCCAAATTCATTGTGACAGAATTCCAAGCATTCACAAACAAACAAACTAGTTATGCATTTCAGACCAAATTAAGGCATGCTTTAGAAATTAAATACAAAAGAGAGTGAGAGACTTACCTTTGAAGAACTCTTCTTTCACAGGTCTCTCGTTCTCGTGAAGAATTTGGACAACAACTTGCTCTCGTCCGGATCGTTTACCTAATCGTCCAGGTCAACCACGAACGATCTTCTCCATGAACAAGCAACCTTTCTGACACCACCACTCAGTAACCTTGGTATTCTCGGAGTGAGAATCCCGGAGGTGTAGGCTCTGTTGGATTTGGTAGAGGGAAGGAGGAAACAACGATCGCACTCTACAACCAAGCATGTAGAAAAGTATACACTGCCTATCATATAGACTGTGGTGTTTGATCGTTTAGTAAAGGTACACGATCGCTTAGTATAACAGGTTTGATCGTTTACACGATCGTTTAAAGAAACTCGCTAGTCACGCGATCGTTTAGTAAAATGCCACATGATCGTTTAGATAATGGCGCATGTACACGATCGTTTAATCAAAATCTTAGAAGGCTGTCATATAGTCTCTCGTGAGCTAAACAATTGGTTGTGTACTTAAATGAAGCGATCCTTACAAAATGAAAACATTTTTCATTTTATCCTCCAGTTATGAAAATTGAATAAAACCTCTCACTTCATGCACAGTTAAAGGAGAAATCGCCTACAATTATCTCATAATTATTTTAATTAAAAATAAATATAATAACTAACTTATCATATTATATTTATAACCTATAGTTTTAATATCACATCATATGCAACATTTAAACCATAGTCCTTTTCTCCTTTACTTGATATAAATCATATTTATATCATATTCCTCCAAATAATGTATCTCATACATCATGTCAACTATATCATATATAATTAAAACAGTTCAATCATATCATATATCATCAAACTCCCTCTTGTCAATTTGAACACTTCAAATTGACCAAAAAACTGATTCTCAGCTTGAATCCATTGAGCTACCAAGGAGACCTTATGAACCTGTAGCTTGAAGCTCCAACGATACGTAAATAGCTGACTAAACTCTTTACTCATGAGATCCACCATCCGTTAATTGTCAGACACTCCACTAAAAACCGACAACTGCAAACTTCTTACTATAGATATATTTCTATGTCTATCGGATATAACCAATCAACAGTACGATAACCCTTCACAAATTCTCATAAGTACAGCTAGGTCAATTTACCATTTTGCCCCTGTAGTTACATCTAACTTCTTAAGTACCACTGATACCTCTAATGAACAATACATCATAGTCCTACTATGAGTGGACACCTCTCGAGCCATGAAAAGATGTGTGGCGCCACATCGTTCAAGCCTCAGAATGAGCCCTTAAGGGAGCAATCTATCTACTTACCCCTACTTCGGGGAAGGAGTGAATTCTATCTTGTATAGCTGAGTTCCCAGCTCCCTAATCAGATAAATCCCCAAAGTAGTAGGTTTGAGTTGGCAATTTGGCCACTCGCACCCTTGCAAATCAAAGGACCACCCTCAAAGGCAGACGTTTCTAACTCACTCAGGATTAAGGTCATGTTACCTATGGATCATCTTAGTGAAGTGAAGTCTCTGTCATAAACAACGTTATATAACGAGACTATACATTTTGTGATCCGGTCTTATACAAACTCCTTTGTGTAGGACATATCCGCTCGCATGTCTCCACATGAATAATCAGGATTAGACCATTTGTAGCACGTCATAATAATTATAACTATCTACAAAGCGGGCTGCATCCGTAGTGTCACCAGGATAAGGTTTTGCCTCCTATATCCATATACTACAGACCATCTTGGTTATCACTTAAGGCATGATCCACTTGTATGTCTCCACATACATGCTTAAGTTACAACAACAACAAGAGATCTTAGTTTATTAGTTTGTGGTAAATGCAAATAAAACATCTCGTGTTTCATAGACAATAGTGAAGAAAATATCTCATATTATTACATCACAAGCGTTTGTTCAATATAGGTGTTTACAAACTACATGACCCAACAAGAGTTTAGGGCATCAACCTTAACAATATCATCAATCTCAATAGATGTATCAACATTGGCCATTCTTTGCATACCTCAATAACCACACTTCTGCAGTATATCTCTGTAGGATTGTATCAATAGTAGTGGAAGCACAAAGATCATCTAAGCACTCAAATTCATTAATTTTGGCAAAATATAAAGCATGCTTTTGCAAAAACAAGTGAGTTTCAGGATATACCTCTTGCAAGATATATCTCTTGTAGAACTTCTTCAAAGCTCCTTCACCAGCTGCTATCTTCTATAAATCTTGTTGTAGACCACCTCAAGATCTTACCCACTATTCTCTTAGTGCTCTAGATTGAGTTGTGGGACTCAAAACAAGCCTGAATCAATGGTAGAAGGAGAAATGCCCACTGTAGAAAATCAGCTGAAGAACTCTTTCTTCAAACCAATTTTTCTCTCAAAATCTTCATAGATTGTATGCCCGATTTTTACTCCAATCTTTTCATTATATTGCAGATCAATATGCAAGGAAAAGAGTTGCATGAGTTGCAGCTCAGCTTGGAGAAGACAAAGCCAAAGCAAATGCTTCATGTGTGAGCAACTACAAAGATGGATAATAGAAAAACTCTTTTTCCCATTTAGTATTTTATTTGTTTTTCTTTCTTTTTTCAATTTTATCATAAAATCAACATTTTGATTTAAACAAAAATATTTTGATTTTTTTTAAAAAAATTAATTAATTTCATAAATTAATTATTAAATAAAACTTAATTAATTCAATATCAAATATTAAATTAATTTTAATACATATCCATCTTTATATATTTAAATCATATTTAAATATATATAAATTCTCTTATTCCGTTTAATACTCAAATTAAACATGTAATTATATCTCATATAATTACTAATTTCCTTAATTCTAATTTGAACGATTCAAATTAACCTATCACGATATTCTAGAGCTAGTCCGTTACAAGCTAGTAGGGGACCTCGTGGACCTACAGATCATGGGCTCCAACGATCCGAGATTAATTGGCTAAACTCATTAGACCAAATTAATCTCCATTCGTTAACTAATGGGTCACTCTATTAAAGCCCATAGTTGCACTCCCCTCATTGTAGATATATTATGTCCACTTAATTTAACCATAATTAACAAGTTAACCCTTCACAGGTTGTTCGTAATAACGGCTGGGTCAAATATCTGTTTTATCCCCGAAATTACATCTTATTTCTCAAGTCCCTATTGATTCTCTAATGAACAACTGGTTTGTGATCCAGTCACTAAACCAAACTCTTTCAGCCCAATGAGAGGGTGGGGCCCCTTGTTCAAGAACTGGATTTAGTACTTGAGAGAACAACCTTTCTCATATCCCTAAATTGAGTAGGTGTGAACTCCATCTTACACCCTATGTCCTCAGCTATCTATCCAGTCTTACCCTGATAATGGGCAGAAATGCACGTTATTACAATGCAAAGATATAAAACAATGTAGGGTTGCTACGGTAAAAATATGTAAAATCGTGTCCAAAAGCATTAAGTTGAGAACATTGCGATCGCATGTGCCTATCGCATTAAAGCAGCTAATTTACGTATTTTGTGCCGGAAAATGCGTTGGCGCAAGATAGAATTGCGATCTAAGGAATTCAGCGTCTTAGCGCATTAGAAGATTGCGACCGCAAAGCTATGCGATCGTATGCGTTCGCGAAGATCTGCTCAAGAAGGTGACCGCATAAAGACGGCGCGTCAAGGTGAAAGCTTAATAAATCACGATGGGACAGAAAGCTGATGACGGTCGAATACGAATTGAGTTGACAAGTCGTTAACGACAACACTGTAGCAAATACATTCAACTTTTCGGTGATAATTAATCGGTGCATCAGACAGAGATTTAATGATATCTGATCAGTGGAATCATTTGAGAGAAAAGCCCTTCACCCTGGAGCTCTATAAATACCGAAGGCTACCTTCGTTGAAAGGGTTTCAGTCGAGCAATTCAGAATTTTGTAGTTCTTTTTCGCCATATACATAGATAACCGTAGTCTGTAATTTTTATACTTAGAAGGCAGAGGCGAGTGAAGAGAGAAGACGCCGAAAGTTCGTTCCTGGTTAGCTCGAGAGAGTTGATAACGGGTAGAAATTCACGTTATTACAGTACTAAGTTATTAAACAATGAAGGTTTGCATTGATAAAATATATTAGATTGCGTCCAAAAAGTATTAAGTTCATGACATTGTGGTCGCATACGTTCATCGCATAAAAATAGTTAACTTTGGTATTTTTATGCAGAATATGCGTTGACACAAGGCGGAAAGCGCGATCACAAGAAAGTAATGGTCGAGCGCGGCATTACTGTAAGGCTTTGTGATGATTTGTGCTCGCAAACATTTGCTCAATAAGGATTATCGCATAGAGCCGACGCAACTTGGTGGGTGCATTTGGGTGAAAAGCATAATTAATCTTGATGGGACAGAAAGCTAATGACGTTCGAATCTGAATTAAGTTGACAAGCCACTAACGGTCTACTGTAGCAAGTACACTTAGCTTTTTGGTGACAAATATTCGATGTATCAATCAGAGAATTAAAGCCCTGCCACAAGTGCAATCATAAGAGAGAAGCCGCCATTCATCCCGAAGCTCTATAAATACCGAAGGCAACATTCAGCAAAGGAGTTTGAATACTTAGAGAATTTTCCCTTAGATAGAATAGCCTTGTTCTTAGTTCTCTTTTATTTTAAGGCGGAGCGAGAGAAGGGAAGAGACGTCGGAAGATCGCTCAGGACAACTCGAGATAGAACCTGAAGGGTGGAAAGCAGAGAGTGGGCAAACTCTCGCGAGAGCAAGACTATGTTTTGAACAAAGTAGAAAAGACAGTGTAAAAGCCTTGGGAAGTAAAAGATTACTACCAGGCTCTTTATTCTCATCTTGCATTGTTATTTTGTATTTCAACTCTATATCTATACAATGGAATTTCTTCATCTACATCTGTTCATTCTCTTGAAAGCATGCATGAGTAGCTAAACTTATCGAATGAGTTGAGAAGAATTAAGCTAACATGACCTAGGACCTTCATTGCATGCGATTATCTTGTTTTATGCTGTGTCCAACACCCCTTCAGAGCTACTCGAGAGAGAGTCTAAAGAAAGAACCTAAACACTCGAGAGAGCTAGGTTTGAATCTAGACTCGAGAAAGCAAGAATAGATCTGTATAAGAAATAGATAAGGACTTAGAGATAAGCTCTGTTTGCCAACCTGCATCGCATGCACCCTAGAGATAGGTATGATATTATGTGGTCGCCTTATTTGTGTATGTGTCCTTTTGTCATCACATAAATAAGAATAGAGGCTTATGCATAGGTCCTATAGACTTATCGCATATATATCATGCGTTCTAGTATTAGAAGCCATAGCATTTGAGTCGAGAGATGGTTTTCTATTGTATGTATGTTGCATGATCGCATAACATGAACGCATCCTAAAAAGTGTTAGTCGAACCCCTTCTCAACCCATTCGCTGTATACTCATCACATTTTTCGTATTATCAACTCTTTTCGAAACTCCACTGCATTTATTTATTTTATACCGCAAAAAACAACACCAAACAACTATTTGATTTACCAGTTACCGCAAAGTCTTTTGGAAAACTATCACCGCATACCGTTTTTCCTAGCCCCTGAGTTCAACCCTAGACTTACCAGGAAACTCAGTGAGGTTTACACTTGGATTCCACTGAGAAAACTTGTTGTTCAACGCATTTCCATCACCGCATCTTATTCCATAATCTCATCACTTAAAATAAAGTATCAAGAGTGCCGGAAAGCATTAAGAAAACAGAGAGAGGTCCGACTCTGGCGAAAGAAAGAACATTCTTTTCGGCATAATAGAGAAAAACACAGTGTAAAAGCCTTGGGAAGCAAGACATTGCTACCAGGCTCACTATCCCTACTTTCCATTGTCGTTATGTATTATGATTTTATTTATACAATGGAATTTGCATCTCTACATCGTTCACTCTCTTTACATTACGCATGAGTAACTAAATTTCCGAATGGGTTGAGAAGCATTTAGCTAGCATGACCTAAGATCTTCATTTTATGCGATCATCTTGTCTTGTGTATGCATCCATCACCCTTTAGAGATACTTGAGAGAGTAGTCTAAAGAAAGAACCTAGATTGAGAGAACTAGGTTAGAATCTAGGCTTGAGAAAGTCAGATTAGAATCGCATAAGCAAGATATAGAAACTTAGAGATAAGTTCTGTTTGCTAACATGCATCCCATGCACCCTAGAAATAAGATATGATAGTATGCGGTCGCCTCGTGTATGTTTGTGTCATTCATCATCGCATAGACAAGAATAGAGGTTTAGACATAAGTTCTATAGACATTATCGTATAAATTGCATACGTTCTAAAATTAGGAGCTATAGCATTTGTATTGAGAGATGGCCTACTGTTGTATGTGTGTAGCATGATCGCATAACTTGAATGCAATCTTAGGAAGTGTTAGCTAAATCCCTTCTAAACCCGTTCCCCGCATACTCATTATAACTTTCGCTGTTATTAACTCTTTCTCAATTACATTTTAAATAAACATACCAACCAACTTATTGTTTTGATTGCCGCAAAGGAATCAGAATTTACTGTCGCATACTGTCTCCATAGTTCCTGTGTTTGACCTTGGACTTACCAGGCAACCTAGTAGGATTTATACTTGGATTTTACTAGGAAAACTTGCATGTGTAATGCATACACCACCATCGCAATATACATCATTATTTCATCATATTCACAATGCATCATACCCCTGAAATGGGAGTCTTATTGAGCCGGTGCTGTTGAGCCAACCCTCAACTATGCAAATCTAAGGACAATCCCAAATAAATAGGAGTTCATAGTTAGCTCAGGATTAAGATCGAGTTACCTAGGTCATCTAGTCAGTCTTAAACTGTAAACAACGTTATAAAGTAAGAGTGACTTATTTCTTGGTCCTAATCTTATACAAACTCATTACATAGGACGCCCTCACTCCTCATGTCATAACATGTACGAATTAAGATCACATCATATGTAGCACTTTACAACTCTTTATAACAACTACAGAGTAGGCCGCATCCAATGGTGTTACCAGAATAAGATACCCAACCTCATTCATGTACCATAGATTATTTTGACTATTTACTCGAACCCGATCCACTCTTATGTCTCCACATAAAGTTCAAGTACTCATATAATAGTCATGGGTCTTAGTTTATTGGATTTAGACTTTCGTACAATTTATGAAATCAATAACAAGTATATTGGTAATAGCAAATGTTTATCATTTTCCAAACTACGAGTTTTTAAGACATAAAACCCAACAATCTCTTATTTCATCTTCATGAAAATCATCTTCAACTGTTCGTTGTGGAGATGTTAAAACAATTGACCAACCCAAATTTGTGGAGTCTTTTACATAGAAGATTTGTTTTGCTTAAAAGGCTAAAATAAATGGGTCTGATGTATGTCCAATACGATTGAGGTCCACAATAGTAAACCCAAACTCGTCTGTTTTGACTCCATTTCCATTCTCAACCCAATTACATTTGAATAAAATAAAAGATAATCCATAGTAATCAAGTTTCCATATTTCTTGTATTACACCATAAAAGGTCATATCTGACATGACAGAACTTTTGTCCTTAATACTAGAGACTTGCATTGTGGTAGCCGTTATACTAACTCCACTATTTTGAATCCTTCTATTGTCATCGTGCTTCTTTATGTGATAGTAGTAACCATTAACCATGTAACCACAATATTTTGTCATTGTTGGACAAGGTCTATTAGCTATCCATCTTAAAGAAGGCGATATTGAATTTTTGGGAACTTTGAGAGCTAGTGCAACCTATGATAAATTTTATAACAGTTTAGTAGTTAACATTTAATTATACATCAAATAGTAGGGCTCTAGAGATTACTCGTGTGGACAACCACCGACTGAATGTGTGATTATGCTCTTCTTGAAGCCACTTTCTACTTTTAATTTTACCAGAATTGAGCTTAGACAGAATATCCATATGTTGCCTATTATAAATGACAAAGTTAGAAGATCATTGAATAATCAACTAACCTAAAATGAGAATAAGATGGAGATCTATATACTCGACGTAAGGAAGCACATCATTTACATTTTGAATGACATAAAGATGAGCTTGATCCAACTCATCCTTACTTGGTCTGATAAAAAAAGCAGCTGACAATGCTCTATCAATATTTAAGTTCGCTTTCCTTATTGATGAGTACAACCCAATAGAATTAACTCCATATATAAATTTAAACAAAACTCTATAGTCTCTTCGACAATATAATTTTCTCCAACACATCCTTTTGGTCGATTTCTATTTCGTACATAAGTTTTCAACACTTTCATGTATCGTTCGAAAGGATACATCTACCTCAAATAAACAAGTCCACAAAAATAAACTTCTCTTACAAGATGCGCTACAAGGTGTACCATTATTGTGAAGAATGATGGTGGAAAATACCTCTCTAAGAGGCATAGAGTGACAACTATATCCTTTTGCATATCCTTTAACTGAGATAAATCTATCACCTAGCAACATATAGCATTAAAGAAGAAGCATAGACGAGTAATTACAAGTCTTACATATTTGGGTAAAATATCACGAATGGTTACAAGTAATAATTGTTGCATAAGAATGTGATGGTCATGTAACTTAAGTCTGTAAAGTTTTAAATTTGTGAGCGCCATTAAACTTTGTTTGATGAATAGCCTTCAGGTACTTTAATTTCTGATAGTATCTTACAAAAGCTCAGTTTCTCAGCTCGTGTTAATATATAAGATGTTGAAGGTGAAAAGACTTTTTTCTCTCCCACTTGAGGGGTTAATTCTGATCTAATATTTAGCTCCACAACATCTAGTTGAGTTTTTATTCCATCCTTCATTTTATAAGGAATATTAAGCAATGTCCAATAAGATTTGCACACACATTCTTTTCAATGTGGATCACATCTAAACAATGTCGCACGTCAAGATACTTCCAGTATTCTAACTAAAAAAGAATAGATTTTTTCCAATAAGTTGAAGAGTTATCTCCACTGTTCTTTTTCTTGATAGTTTTCTTACCAGATGAATACTAATACTTACTTGTTTCTGAAAGAATTTCTTCCCCATTCAAAATTCTAATTCTTTTGCGTCATTAAAAGCTTTCTTTTGTTTCTTATATGAATGATGACGTGGTAGAAACATATGATGCCCCTGATATACCATCTTCTTCCCTTTTGGTAAATAAGTGGATGAAGTTTTATCTCCACAAATTGGACATGCATGATATCCTTTAACCATACAACCACACAAGTTACCATACGTAGAAAAATCACTAATAGTCCATAATAAAATAGCTTTAAGTGTGAAACGTTGTTCTTCATATGCATCATAACATTCCACCCTATCTTTTCAAAGTTTTTTCAAATCGTCTACTAACGAAGCTAAATAAAAATCTATGTCATTTCCAAGTTGTTTAGGACTAGATATTAATGTAGTCAACATAAAAAAATTTTGCTCCATGCACAACCATAGAGTTAGATTATATGTCACTAACATCAACGACCAACAACTATATCTACTACTAAGATCTCCATGTGGATTTACCCCATCTGTTGGAAAGAGACGAAGATTTCTAGGTTCTGACCCAAACTCTGGCCACAAATTGTCTACTTTTTTTCACGATAGTGCATCTTTGAGATGTTGTAATAAATCACCTGTTTCTTTTTTTTTTTTTTTCTTTTTTTTTTTTTTTTTTTTTTTTTATGGCACATGAATAAACTTGATGTTTCTTTACTTCAAAACATTCTTTCAAATCTTGGAATTTGTGAGAAATACCACTTGACTTTTGTTGGGATGTTCTTAGCCATTTCCTTTAAATTTTTATGAAGCTTCCATCTTGACTTACTGACATACATTTGCATCAGAGAGTTCTTTTCTAAACAAGCAACAATGGTTGCTACATGCATGAATCTTCCCTACTTCATTTCAAGAGTACCAAAAATCTTTTTTGCTTTATAAATAGAAGTTGGAATTTCATTAGGACTCGGTAATATGTCATGAATTAATTCCAACAACTTAGTGAAACTCTTATTGCTCCATCCAAATTTAGCTTTCAAATTATATAACTTTACCAATGTAGATATTTTGGTAAAAGTTTTACAATTTGGATACAATGGTTTCTTCGCATCATCTAGTAATTTTTCAAAATTATTGGATTTTTCGTTAAAATAGTTGTGTGCAAGCTCAAACATTCCAATTGTGTCATCAACATCAATATCATCCTCATCAACTTTGTTTCTTTCACTACATTTTCATTGTTTCTCTTAATCGGTAATGATTTATCGTGAAAAATCCATGTTTGATAACTTTGATCTATACCATTAGAAAATAGGTGATCTCTTATTGTATTCCCATTTAGAGTCTTTACATTCACACACTTCAAACATGGACAACTCATGACATTCGACATACTTGAATGTTGTAGACTATTTTTAATAAACATCTCAACCCCTAAACCATACTCAGTTGACATCTATTCATTTTCATCCATGACTTATCCATGATCGTAAAATATGCAACTTAATCTACAAAAAGGACAAATAATAACAAGGAAAAATTACGTAACCTTAAGCTTGTAAACTTAACCATAATCAATAATAAGACTTAAAACTTGTTTATATCAACATGATAAACACAAAAGAACTTAAATAAAATATTTTCAAGATTAAAATATAACCCAAGAAAATGTTTTATAAACACATTAGTCACTAAACAAAAAGATGATAGCAAAACCATTAAACAAGTTCATATTCATGAACTACTTTTCATCTCAACACTTTAAAATTTTATGAACCATAACCAACAACAATACCTAGATTAGTTTACATTAAATTTTGAGATAAACTCAAAAGAATAACACAAATAAAATATTAAAAGCAAAAATATAATTGGAAAAAAATGGTTCTAATATACACTTGAACTACACCAAGCAAGATTAGCAACCAAGTACATATTCTTAAACTAATTTCATTTCAACATTTTAAAATTTCAAGAAACTTAATCATTAGAATAAAAATAAAATGAATGAAACAACACTTGAACCACACCAAGCAAGGTTAATCAACAAAGTAAGACAAAATTAGTTTATATATAATTGAAAAAAAATATTTTAATATATACTTGAACCACACCAGCAAGACTACCAACCAAGTATATATTCTTGAACTAATTTAATTCCAACATTTCAAAATTTCAAGAAGCTTAATCATTAGAATAAAAATAAAATGAATGAAATAACTTTAAATTACTAAATTGAGAATACATATGAAAAGAAAATTTTACCTTTCCAAGCAAACAACTCAAACAGCCATTGAGCCCATGACGGAGCTGCCCGACCATATCTGACAACCAAGTGACATATCCAACAAGACTGAGCTTGTAACGTTGACGACGATGACCCGTAAACGAAACGTGATATGCAAACAAAAGACACGATGACAACCCTCAAACACCAGATCTGCACGCGAATGACACGACAACAACCCGCGAACGTCGGATCTGCATGTGAACGGCACGAAGACAACTTGCGATCTGCATGCGAATGATGACAGCGATCGGAACAATGTCGACGATGACAACGATCGGAACAATGCCAACGTTGATGATGATTGGAATTGTGAAAGGGAAGAGAGTGTTTGTAAGAGAGAAGTGAGAAAGGAGAGAGAAGAAAGGCAGTGAAATGAAATAGAGATATTTTTTTACTAAAGTTAAAAGAATAAATGAGGATCTTTAATTTCAGTTTTAAATTGATATTGTAGCCTATCTTTAATATCGGTTTAAAACCGACATTAAAGATCTTCTTTTTTTAAAACCGACATTATACAATCGGTTTCACTTTTTCTAACCGACATTAAAGCCCAAAATTCTTGTGGTACACTACAATAAGTATGACTTATTATAGCTCTTGAACATAGCCTTTTTAAAAATAGGCTATAGAAACTCTTAAAGAAAAAAGGAAAAATGTTAAAAATCAAATTTTGGGGGTGCGCTCAAAATTTCGTAGTTATTCGCCCAAACACGAAAAATTTTGAAGGCCGCGCGCTTCACCCCTTCTTCAAACACACAAAACCCATATTTTCTTTTTCTCTGTTTCTCCTCTTTCCTTTCCTTTTCTCTATTTCTCTTCTTTCCTTTCTTCGTCTTTACACACAAAATCCCAATCTTCTTTCTCTTAGATCCCAACCCTTATTTTCTCAAATCACAACTTTTAGCACTTGAAACCCATATCATTCTCATTCCTCTCTTTATCATTCTCAACTCTGCGCGATGTCCTAAAAAGTTCCCCCGCATTCCACCATCGACGACTGATTTTCCATCGTCTCCGTCGGTTGCAGCAACTTTGGTGAGTGTGATTTTCCTCTCTTTACTCATCCTTAGATCCATTTTCATTTTCTTTTTTATTTGATTTTGAATTTTCCTTTTTGTATTTTTTTGGCAATTGATCACTGTTTGTGTTTGGTTGTTGTTCAATTATAGTTTCTGCACTTGAAGGAGATTGAGCTTGCTAAATGGAATGCAATTATGTATTGGGTTTTGTTTCCTCTAATGGTTGATGATTCTGTAACTTTAGTCTAAAAATTTTATGCTAGAACTCGATCCTTGATCCCCACTATAAAGAACTCGATACGATCCAAAACTCGATCCAAGTCTTGATCTGGTCCAGAACTCAATCCAAGTCTTGATCCGATCCTCAATCCGGTCTAGAACTCCCCCACTGTGAAGAACTCAATGCTCGCCCGCAAAAAAGTGTTTGTATAAATAGACGCAGCATTTTCTCTTATGTATTGTTATTTTGCGTTTATTGTGTGTTTCTTTACCTATTTCATTTTAATAAGTTCATTTATTCAAAAAAAAAAAAAAACTACTATTGATTACTTTGTTATCTTGTGTTGTGGAATCTAGGTTCTTGATTTTAACATTCTTTTCTTTCTCCTCCCTTCAAATGAGTAGTTTTTTACAGGTCAAGATGGTGGTATACAAATGATTCTTAATTTTGAAAGAGTGAGGTACGTGATTTGTTTTTGACTTATTAATTAAAGGAATTTATATTTATTTAAGATAAGTTTGTGTAAGTTCTTAAATTTCACATATTCTGATTTTGATTTAAATTTATGTATAAGTAGGTGTTGTACTTAGTCACTTACGACATAGATTTATTATATTTTTTTTTACTGCAGATTGGTCTTAAATACTATCTTTGGTTGATATTGTTACCCAAATATGTCGGGATTTGGTTGCATCTTTAGTGAATTATTGTGGTGCTGAATTGATCAATTTTTTGTTGCTTAGTTGTTGAGAGTAATAAATATTTCTAGACTTCTTTGTAATAGAAGTTGTGAGAAGTTGTATGTTTATATATTTTTAGAACTTTGTATGAATGTTAATTAATGCATGGATTTGAAAGATTTCTTAGTAGACAATCTATTTTAAAAAGTGCATCAATCATGCCTATGCATTCAACCTATGCTTAGTAATTATACTCTTCATTTCTTTGCTAATATTCAAATCGTAATTTTTTAAGGTAACGAAAGGGCTCTTATGGGATAACATTAACAAAACAATTTTTTTGGAATATTTTGGGATGAGAGGAATTCTAGGATTTTCAATGGAAAAGAAAGATCCCTTAGAGATGTTTTTGATTTATCCATCCATTTTCAATGCCTTTTTTTGGTGTAAAAGTTCAAAGTTTGTTGATAATGGTTCTAGTGATTTCCTACTCTTAAGCTTGGTCCAATATTCCAATGGATGATAGTATGACAAAGGAAGTCATCACAAGATTGACAACGAATGTGGTTACGGACAAGTTGTTCTACACCGATTCGAATAGAAGAGACTTTTAAAGCGGGTAATAACATACAAATGCTCAAATTTCACTTAAAACATCTTTCAGAACATTTTGAATTATCGCTTTCTTATTCTTTTGATAACAATTTTCTTTTCTTCTCTCTTGTTCTACACTATTTCTCTTCTCGCCTTCACTTGTTTATTACTCTCTTTTTACCATGAGTATTATTTGTAAGTTCGTGACTATAGACAAGATTGGAATCTTTTTGTTAATGAACCGCTGGTAGGAAAGTATTATTTTAGCATGTTTGTCATTCTTATTTTTTGTTTTTTTTCTTAATGGATAAACAAGTTACACTTTACTCTGTTGTGATTTCAATCTATTATTAGAATTGTAAAACATCTCCATATTTTACATATTGTTCTGGATTTTTTTAACATATTTATTCATTGTGCCTTTGTTTCTATTTTACTACTATTTTCATATGTTTAGAGTTCATGACCATTGCTTGTATTATTATTGCCTAGTTAGTGGCATTTATTATATCAATGATCTATAAAGTTTAATTTTAACTTATCCTTCCTGACCAATGCTTATATATATTTGTTACATTGAGAATAACTAAAATGATTGACAAACTCATGTATTTAGAGGTAATTAAAGATTTAATAATTGTGTTTACGTAACGTTGTCGATTATAAATGAACCACATATTTTTAGGTTGTTTTGAGAGTCAAAATGGCAATCATGTACTTTTTATATAGTTTTGACATTCAATTGTGGTTTTGGGAACCAATCTGATGCTAATTCACTTTTTATGTAGGTAGATAAAGATCAAAGATAGAAGCTCAATTCCATGATGCTATAATCCTCAAAACTTGATGAATTTTGTATTTTGTGAACTTTGTATAGTTGAAAATTACATTTGATGCATTTTTTGTATTATTGGATATTTTTTTTAGTTTCTAATGTAAATTGATTAATAAATTTCAATAATGAAAGAAAGTTAGTGTATTTAATACATACATTGTGAATTATTTCATATGTCTATTTAACTTAAACCAAGTGTTTATAATGTAAATGGACATAATTTCAATGTTGTTTGTTATAACATAAGATTAAAGCTATATATATGATATAATAGCCTTAAAAAAAGGTTATCATATGCCAAATAAAGCATTAAGAAAAGGCTATTGTATAATAAAGATATCATTGAGAGCAAGCTATTATATGTTAAAGATAGCTTTAATGACTTATGCTATTATACATGCTATATCTCCATACTCTATTATAGCTTCCATTATAGCTCTACAAAAAGGTTATAAAAAGTCTAAGACTTTTAATAACATGGGTTGTCGGAACCTTTGGAAATGGCTATGAAAGGTCTTTTATAGCCTTTTTCGTTAGTTATTGTATCCATTATTTCTTGTAGTAGTGATCTAGGATATTGGTCAGTATTTGGGATTAAGAAGTCCTGATTAAGCTAGGTTGTAGCCCAAGCTCTTGTCACCTATATGCTATGTCCTATTTGAAGCTACCTAAGGGTCTTTGTGATGAGTTTGCATGTTGTACGACTCAATTTTTGTGGGGTTCCTTAGTTTTGTTTTTAAAAAATCCATTGGAGGAGGTGGGAGAAGTTGTACAAATCTAAAATGGAAGGGGATGCTTGGCTTCAAATGAGTTGGAGAGTTTAAATCAAGCCTTACTTGCTAAACAAGCTTGGCGAACTTTGCAAAATTCTTCTGCTCTCGTTACTCTAGTGCATATAAATTGTACATCCAATCTAGTATGAATCCCTCTTCCACGGTTAGTGGTGCAAATGAGGTTTGGTGGAAAAAAGTTTGGAGTTCAGTCTTGCCTTCAAACATAAAAAATTTCCTTTGGAAAGTGTTTAATCAAATCCTGCCTACTAATGTCAATCTGGCTAATCCAAGGGTTCTTAATCAGAAGTGATGTGTGTGTTAGGCTAATGATGTTAAAACTGAAGTTCATGTGTTGTTCAAATGTAAAAGAGCTTCTAAAATCTTGAAGATTTACCTGTTGTTAATAAGGTTGTAGATTTGAATGACCCCATTTGCGATGTGCTGGTGTGGGTACCTGAGAAGTTGAACTGCAAAGAGTTTCTGAGGTTCAGAGTAATCTGCTGGGTTGTGTGAGAAAGATAGGAATAAGGTGAAATTTTGTCATCCTCTTGCTTTGTTGGACATAAAGGTGGAATGGATTGAAAATTATCTTTTTGATGTTAGGGGGTTGGTTGGGCATCTCGGCTCTATGGATAGGTGTGGTGGCTGTGTGTCGTGTTGGCTATAACCAGTAGCGAGCAGATGAGTGCTCGAAGCTTGGTTTAGAGGTGGTCTCCATCGTCGAGGGAGGATTGACGAAGCTTAATGTTAATGTGGCTTGTCACCCAAATCTATTAGTATTGGGTGAAATTTTAATTTTCAAAAATAAGAGGGAACCAATCTTTGGTTGAAGAATCCCACATTGGAAAAGTTTGATTTGAAAGCCTTCCTTATGTAGTCCAATCTTGAGCTTTGGGTTTGGGCCCCAAAGGGTAACCATGTTTTGGAGGGAGTGAGAAGATAAATCAATGTGGATTCAATAGACGTCCCACACGTGTGCCACTGAAGGCCTATAAAAGGTGTGGCCTTCAACAATTCATTTACACAACTTTTTCATTCACTTCCATTCAAATGTTCTCTCTTCTATTTTTGTTTTCCGAGTAGTGGGTTAGAAAGAGCGTGTGTTCCGATCAGTGACGGTGTATTTCCGACCGATTTCTTTGGCTGTTTTATCTTGGAGACGATGTGGCAACTTTCCAGACCTACTTGCACACTTGGGCAAAGCTACGAAACGTCTTAAAGAGAGTGAGCTCTGCAACTCAGCCTATAAAGAGTTTTTGTTTTGCAGGTTTTTGTTCTTTGCTTGACTATCATGCCTTGACCATTTGCTGTTCGTGATTCAGAGGGTCTTGTCGTTTCCAACAATTTTAAGACGTTCACCGCCACATCACTTATGGCTCTCACTAGTAACAATGATATTATAATATCTGACCTCAACCGTCCATTCCAGTTTGAAAGAGTAAACTTCAAACAGTGGAAGCAAAAGATGTTTTTCTTTCTCACTGTCAAGAAAGTTGCCACAACTTGTACTAGAGATAAGCTGGTCGTCTCTTTAGAAGAACCAACTGAACAAAAGTTAAAAGAAGCTACTAACTGGGAGAAGAAAAACTTTCTTTGTAAGAACTTTATTTTAAATGGTTTGATTGATGATCTATATGACTACTACAGTACTATGAAGACAGTGAAGGAGGTTGGGATACCCTGCAAAAGAAGTATGACACCGAGGAGGCTGGGTCGAAGAAATATATTGTTAGCCGTTATCTCAAGTTCCAGATGACAGATGAAAAATTCGTGGAGGCCCAATCTCATGAACTCCAAAAGATATCCTACGAGATAATTATTGAACGTATGCCTCTAGAAGAATAATTCCAAGTTGTTGTTATTATCGATAACTGCACCCTTTGTGGAAGGACTTTAAGAACACACGGTGAACGCAGTATTTGGGAAACCCGTCTCTGTCGTGGTAAAACCTGACAAAAAATCAAAGGGGACAAAAAGGAAAGGTTAGAACCGTGCCTCCAGCAACCAGAACCAATAGAAAAAACAGAAGCCCCCTTTAGGAGAAACGGTACCGTTCCTCTACTTTAATTATAATAAACCTGGGGACATGGCTAGGAACTGTAGGAACAGGCATCGTCCTACTAGTCAAACGAACCTGACAAAAGAACCGTTAGTCGCCATGATCACAGAAGTAAATGTGATTGGTGGTTGTGAATGGTGGTGGATAGAAACTGCCGCTATGTACCATGTCTGTCACGACCTTAGTCTATTTAAAACTTATACTGAAACTAAGGATAAGAATATTCTATTGGGGGATCACCATTCCACAAAAATTGCTGGAACCAGCGAGGTGGAACTAAAGTATACCTCTAGGAAGACCCTTACATTGAAGGACATCCTGCACACTCCGTACATAAGAAAGAATTTGGTCTCGGGCTATCTCCTCAACAAAGTCAGGTTTACTCAAACTATAGGGGCAGACCTATATACCCTTACCAAAAGTAATGTATTTGTAGGGAAAGGGGATGCAACTGAGGGAATGTTTAAATTAAATTTAGACCTCAATAAAATGAAATCTTCTGTGTATGTACTGTGTTCTATGAATGTTTGGCATGCTAGACTTTGTCATGTGAATAAGAATTTAATTAGTAACATGATTAGACTGAAAATGATACCTATGTTATCCACGAATGATTTTGATAAATGCGAGTATTGTAGTCAGGCTAAAATTACTAAATCTCCGCATGAATCTGTAATTAGGAATTCTGAGCCTCTAGATTTAATTCATTCTGATGTATGTGAATTTGATGACATCTTGACTAGGAACAGTAAAAGATATTTCATTACTTTTATTGACGACTGCTCTGATTTTACTTTTGTATACTTACTGAAAAACAAAAGTGATACTTTTGATGCCTTCAAACTTTTTGTTTATGAAATAGAGAATCAGTTTGATAGAAAGGTTAAAAGACCTTGTAGTGATAGGGGAACTGAGTACGACTTGGACAGTTTTAATGAGTTCTTAACTCACATGGAATAATACTCGAAAAGACCGCACCTTATTCTCCTGAAATGAACGGAAAAGCCGAAAGGAAAAATAGAACTTTAGCTGAGCTAGTAGTTGCTATTTTACTTAGTTCAGAAGTCGCGTCTTATTGGTGGGGTGAAATCATCCCTACCGTGTGTTATGTCCTAAATAGAATCCCAAAGTCTAAAAACAAAACTTCACCTTACGAAATTCTCATGAATAAGCAAACTTGTCCTACTTTAGAACATGGGGTTGTCTAGCCTTTGTAAAGATTCCAGACCTAAAAAAGAGAAAGTTGGCTAGTAGAGCTTACAAGTGCGTCTTTGTAGGTTATGCCTTAAATAGTAAAGCCTATAGGTTCTATGATCTAGTGAACCAAGTGATCATTGAGTCAAATGATGCCAACTTCTTTGAAGATAGATTTCCTTTTCAATCACGGAATAGTGGGGCTCGGGATCAAGTGGTCTAACCCTAGTTAGAAATCTTAACCTTAGAGAGGAAACCGACCCAAAACCTAGAAGAAGCAAAAGAGCTAGAACCACCAAAGACTTCGGAAATGACTTCTTGACCTACAATGTAGAAGAAGATCCTTAAGATCTGAGAGCTGCACTGTCCTCAGTAGATGCCAACCTATGGCAAGAAGCCATAAATGATAAGATGGACTCACTTGAGTCAAATAGAACTTGGCACTTAGTAGATCTACCCCCAAGCTGTAAGGCAATAGGGTGTAAATGGATCTTAACAAGGAAACTTAGACCTAATGGGACTGTTGACAAATTTAAAGCTAGGTTAATAGCAAAGGGCTTTAGACAAAGAGAAAACCTAGATTTCTTTGACACCTTCTCCCCTGTCACTAGAATTACCTCAATCTGTGTCTTGTTCTCTCTCGCTGCCCTTTATAACCTCGTAGTACATCAGATGGATGTAAAGACCGCTTTCCTAAATGGTGAACTTGAAAAAGAGATTTACATGGAACAACCTGAAGGTTTTGTAGTCCATCGTCAAGAAAATAGGGTGTGAATTAAACAAATCTCTCTATGGACTAAAACAAGCTCCTAAGCAACAATATGAAAAATTTGACGACCTTATCCTATCTAAAGGTTTCAAGGTTAATGAAAGTGAAAGATGCATCTACTATAAGTTTGAAAATAATCTCTGCACTACCTTGTGTCTATATGTAGATGATTTATTGATCTTTGGGTCGAACTTGCACATCATAAATGATGTGAAATCAATATTGAGTGCAAACTTTGACATGAAAGACTTAGGAGAAGCTAGTGTAATCTTAGGCATAAAAGTGAATAGGTCTTAAAAGAGAATTTCTTTAGATCAATCTCACTATATAGAAAAGATTCTAAAGAAATTTAATTACTTTGATTGTAAACCAGCTTGTACTCCTAATGACCCTAGTGTCAAGTTGTTCAAGAATACTGGTGACAGTGTTAATCAATCTGAGTATGCGAGCATCATAGGCAATCTTAGATACACTACTGACTGCACTAGGCCTGACATAGCTTATGCTAAGGATTACTTTGCAGGTTTACAAGCAGACCTAGTAAAGAGCATTAGAATGTTATAGAAAGAATAATGAGATACTTGAAGAAAACCCAAAACCTAGGATTACATTATCAAAAGTTTCCCGTTTTCTTGAAAAGGTTCAAAGATGCTGACTAGAACTCTCTTTCGGATGATTCAAAGGCTACAAGTGGCTATATCTTTATATAGCAGGCGGAACTGTCTCTTGGAAGTCCAAGAAACGGATTATTTTAGCCTAATCTACGATGGAGTAAAAAATGATTGCACCAGCGATAGCTAGTGAAGAAGCAGACTGGCTTAGAAATCTACTATCAGATATTCCTTTATGGGAAAAGTCGATACCAACCATATTGATCCATTGTGATAGTGCTGCAGTAATCGCAAAAGTTCAGAATCGTTACTACAATGGAAAGAGACGACAAATACGTTATAAGCATAGTACCATTAGAGAGTTTCTCACTACTGGTGCAGTTAGAGTGGATCATATATTGATGAAAGGACTAGCCAGAGAAAAAGTTTTCAGAATCTCAGAAATGATGGGACTCATACCTATAGAAAGACAAATCACGGTGAGGAAAACCCAACCTGTAGACTGAAGATCTCAAGAAACGGGTTCAACGGGTAATAACTGATCACGAGTGATATATAGTGAATCATGCTATACCAAACATAGAGTTCCATTCTTATGATTTATAGTCTGAGCATGATATTCTGAAGTGTAAGAAAGGTTGAACTCAGTTCTTAATGAGATCTATACTTGATGACAAGTGGGGTACCTAGCTACAGGAGTACTCTTAATAGACTCACCTATGTGAATGTGGAAGTGAGGGTTGCTTCCTGTGGAGTTTTTAGGTAAACTCTCTAGAGCGTTCATTAAACCCGGATACATGTGCTAGGCCTTAAAGCACGGGCTTTCGTACTACACCCTGTGTGAGATGCTGTTAGAAATAGAGTTCAAAACCAAGGGTTACTCTAGAATATTCTGAATTATTTACACTACATAAACGTTCAAGTCGTAAGATACCTTTGCTTATGCACAGTGTTTTATAGACTGAAACTACTTGATGAATTTTTTTTCTTTTCTCTTTTTGATTAAATTTCCAAGTGGGGGATTGTTGGGTGAAAATTTAATTTTCAAAAATAAGAGAAAACCAACCTTTGGTTGGAAAATCCCACGTTAGAAAATTTTGGTTTAGAAGCCTCCTTTATGTACTCCATTCTCGACCTGGGTTTGGGCCCCAAGGGGTACCCATGTTTTGTAGGGAGTGAGGAGATAGACCAATGTAGGTTCGATGGATGTCCCACATGCGCGTCGCCGTCCGTCGATCAGGAGTGGTGAAGCACAGTGCGTGTGTGATTATTATTTTTGTTTATTTTTTAAGAAAAAGAAGAAGAAAAGTTCTCCCTTCAGCGATTCGTTCGCGCTAAGCTTTGAGGCTCTCCAGCTCTTTCGCTCTTTACCATTCTATGCTGAAGGCCAATAAAAGGCGTGGCCTTCAGCAATTCATTTACACAACTTTTTCATTTACTCCCATTCGAATGTTCTCTCTTCCATTTTTGTTTTTCAATCAGTGGGTTAGAAAGAGTGTGCATTTCGGTCGATAACGGTGCATTTTTTATCGGGTTTCTTTGGCTGTTTTATCCTAGGGACAACGTGGCAACTTTCCAGACCTGCTTGCACACTTGGGAAGAGCTGCAAAACGTCTTAAAGAGAGTGAGCTCCGCGATTCAGCCTATAACGAGTTTCTGTTTTGCATGTTTTTGTTCTTTGCTTGACCGTTGTGCCTTGACCGTTTATTGTTCGTCGTTTTGAGGGCCTTGTCGTTTCCAACAATTAGGAATTTAGCTAGGTGTAGTATGAAAGAATGAAATTTCAATTAGAAGGCTTCTTTAAGTTTACTTTAGAAATAAATTTCAAAAAAGCATAAAATAGTAAATTAAAAAACCATAAACATACTATAATTTCAATCGTTAAGCATGAAAAGGAAAAGAAAAAAAGATTACCTTTGTAGAAACTATTTTCTTCAATGAATCGAACTCCTCTATGGGAACGCCTTCAAAAGAGCTTACTCGTTATGGTTACCGCCTCGTGGGAATCTCTTTTGAAAAGGTAAAGGAAATGAACGAAGAGCAATTTTTTTTTCCTGAAAAATATCTTTCATATTGATTTTTTTTCCTGAAATTTGATTTTAAGGTTTATCATATATTGGTTTTCATTTTTTTTTCTAATATTTTATATTTGATCTAAATGGTTTATCATTAAGTGGATATCTATATCTATATCTATATATCATCTAGGGGCAAAAAATTCCCCCAATGTCATTCTTCACATAAAAAAGTTTTTTTTTTTTTTTTTAATATTCACAATCACATTATTCAATCCAAAAGATCTGATTCAAAATAAATTATCTTTGATTTGAAGATTTTTATTTTTATTATTTTTTAATCAATATGTTCAATGATTTTTATATATACTGATTAAATATAATAACCTTCTATTTTATGTCTATATAAGTCCACCATTTTTCAATCTTCCAATTATCAAATCTTCTTCTTGATTATTCTCGAGGTTAAGTCATCCAAGTTTACAAGCAAAGTGATTTAATGCAATTACTTATTTTTAATGAAATTTCTTATATTTTTAAATGCTTTTGCAAGCAGATTGATGTTAATCTCTGTGTATTGAAGATGGTGAATTAAAAAATGATTCTCACATATCGAGGAGGGTGGAGAAAAGACCACAAATAATTCTCTCATATTGAAGAGTGGAGAAAAGACTATAAATGATTCTCACATATTGAAGATAGTGTAGAAGAGACAAAAAATGATTCTCACATATTGAAGAAGGTGAGGCAGTAGACCATTACTCTTGAGGTTCAAACACTTTTGTGGTTTTAAGTTTCTTTTTTCCACTTTTCAATTTTGTAAATATAAATTCATACCAATGAGTTTAGTTTAGTGATTATACTTTGTTTTTCCTTTTTCTATTTTGTTGTAAATACAGACCATTGATTTGCATGGATAAGACTTACAAATTGCTTTCAAAGTTTCCAAGGTATGTCTATTTCTTTCTCTTTTTCTCTACTTTACTATTTATTTTCTTTTTTGTTACTACGTTTTTTCTTTTTGTAGCTCCCATGTGTTTATGTTGTTTAGGGTTGTTTTTAAACTACGAACATGTCCAATTTTATTTTGCTTTCAATTACTTTTGTTTCTTCTCTTTTAAGGTTTTGTTAGGTCTTTGTTCCAACTCCCGGATGTGCCATCTCTACCATTTTTTTTTTTTTTTATTTATTTCAAAATTTGAAATCTAAGTTGTCCCATAAGCTAAACAATTCTCTGTTAGGTTCTTTTCTTTTAATCAATTTCATCAATGTAGTTCTTTATAAGCACAAAGTTTTTTTTTTCTTTATATATATAAAAGATTGCTTTTTTTAGCCAATTTTATTTTCGAGGCATTTTCTTTTACATTCAGTTTTTCATATGGTCTATCAATTTCATTAAGCAGCTTTCCATAAGCTCTCTTCAATGCTTTTGGTTTTTTTTATAGGATTATTTTAATAGCCAATTTTATTTTATACATTTTTTTCTTTTCTTTCTTATTCCTTTATACATAATTGTTAGAGATAATTTTTTTAAAAACTTTTGTTCAAAATGTGTTTTTTTTTTTTTTTTTTTTTGGTTAACGTGAATGCCTAAAATTAGGGGAATTCTATTTACTGATTTAAATCATCATAAAAATTTTCCCTTTTAGATTCACGTCAGAGGATATATATAATATAATATATATTATACTATATATATATATTTGCATTGCCGTTCGTGATGATAAAAAAAAAGTCATTTTATGTGTAAAAAAAAAAAATACAATAATTCATATAGAAAGTTTGGTTTTAGTTTTGATTTTTTTTACGACATTTGATTTAGAATTAAATCGAATCTACATTTGAATCTAAATTTCTATTTATATTGAAATACACTCCCAATTTTTTAAGGTTCCTATCTATCCATCTGCCCTTTTTTTTTTTTTTTTTTTTAAAAAAATATTTTGTTATAGGTCTTTTTGTTTTTTGTTTTTGTTTGTTTGAGGTAAAATCTCATTTGTTTGTCTTTTTTCTTTTAACTTTTTCCCCTTAGTTTCTTTTGTTTGCTAAATCCCTTGTTGCCAACCTAACTGGTGAGGGGAAGAGCATATCAACGGGAAGCTTCTCCCCATATTTACTTTTTATTTAATATAAATATTTTTCATTTAATGTAAATAATTTTTTTTGTTATTCTTATCTTACCTACAAAAATTTTGTATTTTAATAATTTATTTTACACATCACGATGTTAGAACACTGGATCCTGCCTGAAAAGAAGCGCGCATTCGTGCAGCCAGAGAGCGTATCGAGAAGTCGTTCCGCCCCTTGTCCCCGAATAAGGGTAATATGTTCTCATTGAAGGATCAAATTTAAATTAAGTTGAATGAAGGATCATGAATAAAAAAGATTTTTTTTTTTAGATTTAATTTAAGATCAAATCTACATTCTATCAATTCTTTTTTTATTTCTTTTTTTCACCCATTAAGTATTTTAATTTATTTTATTTTATTGCGTCCATTTCATGGGAATTGCGCTCGTCAAGCGATTACGGTCATCATGTAGAGTTGCGGTGTTAAGCGAACACGGTCATTTAAT
The DNA here is from genome assembly GCF_009727055.1 of Benincasa hispida. NCBI lineage: Eukaryota > Viridiplantae > Streptophyta > Magnoliopsida > Cucurbitales > Cucurbitaceae > Benincasa > Benincasa hispida. The sequence goes on along the minus strand of NC_052360.1, from coordinate 80,990,478 downwards.
GATTGCGGCTACGTGACAACGCATTCTAATGGGATCAACGCAAGGTAGGTGGAATGAACGCATCAACACATCTACCTCGAGAAAATCCAAAGCTGATGTTGACATTTCACCTACCACGTTGTTAGTGGCAAAGGCTCAGAAAAAGACTAACACGCCAAACGTCAGACTCAGAGCAGTCCAATTAATGTTGTCGGCGACCCAAGCTCAATAAATAGAAGCTGATGAGCTGAAATTCATTTTATCCAAGGTTTTCACCTAAGGTTCGTCGATGGCGGATCCTTAGAATCCAGACAAACGCGTGAGAAGACGTTGAGAGTTCTTTACCTCCTTCATCCATTCCAAGTGACGACCGGAGCCTTCGACTAGAGTTAGATCTCGAGAGAGTCAGCTCCTCCGCCCATCCATGGCACCACCTGAAGCCTTGACGCACATCTACTGGAAGCAAAGCTTTGCTTCCAGCCGGTCATTTCTTTTTCCTTTCCTTTCCTACATTGTATTGTATGAGATTTTGGAATTAAGGAATTAATACAATTTGTTTTCAATACATTTCTCTGTTCCTTCGACTCCATCTCCATCTTCTCTGTTTAGCACCATTACTTTCATTGCAACACTTAGTGGGATTACTTGGGTATTGTATACTTAGTCATGTGGATTAGGAATATGAAGCATGTAGTAACCCACCGAGAGGTGTGCATTGCGCAAGCGTGTGAGTAACCTTATTTGCTTAGTGTGAAGCTACTGCAACACCTGTCTATAGGCTAACGCATTGCTTGTCTATGAGTGAAGTTAGTAACAATCAACTCCCCGGGAGGGTAAGTGGTTGGACGCATTAAGCAAGGTATGCGTTGTTCACTAGGGATAGTAACAATCTTGCGTCAACCAGGTTTATGTGTTTGTCTTGTCTTATTTTGTGCCCAACACCCCTTTAGAGCTACTCGAGAGAGAGTCTAAAGAAATAACCTAATGACTTGAGAGAGCTAGGTTAGAATCTAGACTCGGGAGAGTGAGATTAGATCGGCATAACAAGAGAAAAGGACTTAAAGATAAGCTCTGTTTGTCAACACTGCATCGCGTGCACCCTAGGAATAGAAATGATGATACGTGGTTTCCTTGTTTGTGTATCATCGCATAGACAAGAATTAGAGGTTATGTGTAGGCCCTATAGACACCTCTGCACATACATCGCATGCGTTCTAGCTTTAGAAGCCGTAGCATTCGCACCGAGAGGTGGTTTACTATTGTATGAGTGTTGCATGATCGCATAAGTTTGCATTGACTAGGGTTGCCCTTGTGGTCACTCTTAAGGGTTGCAATGAAAACATCTCCGCATTTTATTTATTTCCCATACATTTATTTCATGTTAAGGTTTGTTGCATCTCTACCTTTCATGCATAATCTCATTGTGTTGTCTGATAGATAGGAGTAGGAGTAGGATTAACTTAGTAACATCCCCTCCATTCTTTTATTCAATCACTGTATGCACATCACCGCAACATATAGCTACAAGTCCTTGTGTTCGACCTCAGATTACCCGAGAAACTTGCACTCATATTATACTTGGTGTGAAGGCAAGAAAACTTGTGGCAGGATGCATGGTCATCGCATACATTCGATTAACGCATTTTTCATTCCAACGCATGACCATCGACGCATGACTATCAACACATAACTTAAGAACATGCATCGCATAACACATCCAAGGGAAGTTGGTTGTCGAGCAAAATTGACTACCAATTTTCCGTCATCACCCATCACCGCAAATTGCACACCTTGTGGTATTTTGACTGATTGCGTTGATTTGCCCGCCTTGCAGTGTTGGGCTGCTGATCGCCATTCCTTGGATCAAATTCATCATTGCGGTCATTTGGTTTTGTAATGAAGTAATAGCACCGTTGTTTGCGCCAGAGTCTTTCAGTTTCAATCTCTGGTCACTCTCTCCAGTCTTCATGGTTCTTAGAGATGCGATCCAGGATATTCTTCACCTCATCATATGTTTTATCAAGCAGACACCAGAAGCTGCCACGTTGGCAGCGATCTACGAAGCGGGATTCAAACCATAATAGAAAATCTCCATTTGAAGACAATCTGATAACCCATTATGTGGACGATCCCAGACCAACCTTTTAAACCTCGCCCAAGCATCGCTGAGCGATTCATCCATATCTTCTTAAAAATTTGTAATAAGCTTCCTTCGTCTTGCGTTCTCGGTAGGTGGAAAATACTTCTTCATAAATTTCTCCACTACCTGCTCCCAAGAAGTGATCTCTCCCGGTTCGAGAGAATATGCCCATTTTCTAGCCTGATCACAGAGAGAAAACAGGAATAACGTTAGTCGAAATTCTTCAGCAGAGATGTTCGGGAACACAAAAGTATTGCAGATTTCAATAAAACTTCGGAGTGAGTGTGCGGGTCCTCGCCATGCCTTCCTCTGAATTGACATGCAGTCTGGATCATCTGCAACACCACTGGTTTCATTTCAAATTTGCTCCCGCCAAGGGCAAGCCTCATGATTCCCGGAGAGAAATCATAGAGGTTTGGCGATGAATAGTCTCTAATGGGCTTATTGCGATCGTTTGCCAACAGAATCGAACTCACCATGACATTATTATCATTTGGTGCTCCATTTCCAAGTTGCTTCGCCATCTCTTCATTTTTGAATTGTGGTTTTTATTGGCGGTCTCTCAATCTTCGTCTAAAAGTCCTCTCAATCTCCGAGTCGTAATTCGCTAGAGATTGAGAGTTCTGCAAAGAAATAAAAAAAAAATTACCGTTAACAAACTATTTTGTAATGCTTATTATTATGAAGTGGAAATATGGATGATATGCGTTGATGGATTTGCATTGTGCACTCAAGTTTCCCAGTGTAATACAAGTGTAAATTATTCTGAGTTTCCTGGTAAGTCCAAGGTCGAACACATGGACTTGTGGAAATAGATTGCGTTCGTAATTTTTTTATAAAGACTTTGCGGTAATCGGATAAATGAATAAAGTGTTTGGTTTTTTGTTTGCATTGATGAAAAATAAATAACAAATGCGGTGGAGTTTGAAAAGAGTTGGTAAATGGGAGTGTTGGGGTTGTACATGAAATCATGCGTTAGACATAGCTTATGTGTTTGCACCCATGCGTCTGAGGTCATCCGTCGGAATAAAGATGCGTTAATCTAGTATGCAATGATCATGCATCCTATCACAAGTTTTCTTACGCTCGCGCCAAGTATAACGCGAATGCAAGTTTCTCGGGTAATCCGAGGTCGAACACAGGGACTTGTTACTCAATAATGCATCTGAAACAATGTGTTTCAGGCGATAAATAAAAATAAAAAGAAGAAGTTTAATGGATTTACATACTACTCCTACTCCTAACTAAACATATTGAGTAATAGAAGACTTGCGATGAGAATAAGTAGATACACAACAACCATTAACGCTTAGTAATGTTTACTATCTTAAATCGCCCAAGTAATCCCAGCTCATTACACTAACGCGTCGCACACCTCTCGGTGGTCAGCTGCATGACTATAATCTCTAATAGTGCATGGTTGCGTCGAGCATAAGATTGTGCCTATCTCTAGGAACAATGCGAACTTTGCTTTTGTTCATTCCATCTCTTAACTTCTCAGGCAGTTAGACGCGACTATTTAACTTATAGACAACAATGCAACATCCCATAGACAAGCGTGCTACAGACATTTCACCAAGCAAAGAGGATTAACTCACTATACTCGCACAAGCACAACTCTCGGTGGGTTGCTTCATGCATTCCTATCTTTAGGCAACACAATTAAGCATGTGATTGCCTTTGATAAATAAACACTGAAGATAAACTATGATAGAGATGAAGATGATGAAGAAGAACGGCAATGAAGGAATCAAGATTTGCATTGATCACAAAATATCTTAATATCTTAAGCTAAAATGTAATACAATACAGAGATTAGAAGAGAAAGGAGGACTCTGTGTCAAGGTTGCCGATGGTGCCATGGTTGAATGGTGGAGATGTCTCTCTCAAAAGCTCTATCTCCGGCGAAAGCTCCAATCGTCACTCGGTCTGGTCTATGAAGATGAAGAATTCTCACTGAAAATCTTGCTCAAGCTCTTATCTGTGATCACAAGCTTCTGCCTTGAGGCAGAAGTTCGAATGTCTTGCAATGAAGGTCCAAAAGGCTATTTGTAGAGTTTACAGCTGTCATGATATCGTTATGGCTCACTAAGGGGTGCCTTGCGATACTAATTAGAGGACATGGTGCATAACTTGTACCATTATAGATGCATCGCAAAGAACTACAGTCAGACAAGGAGAATTCCAAAAGGATAATGCATAAAAGATAACAAGAAAAGAGCCGTACGTAGAAGAACGCATGCGACAATGCGTTGGAGTTCATGCAATTGAAGCACGTTGAAAAGTGTGGAGGATTCTTCCGTTGTAACTGCGCATCGAGGAGGGTTATTATCGCACCTACAAGGAGAAAATAAACCACAACAAAGCAAGCAGCCGTATATCCAAAATAACAATAAATAAAAATAATAAACTAAACTAGGAAAGCAATGTAAAAGATAGAGTAGAAGACGTCACTGGAGAAATTTGAGTGTTGTCACCACAAGGAGTCTCCCATACAGGAGATGGCTCTCAACTGCTTGGGTCAAGGGCTCGCCCTGACCATTGGAGCTTTTTTTATTTGGACACATGATGGTTGACATGCGTCTAAGACTGCTTCCAGCTCATGCGATAGATAATCTTTCTATCTCGGGGTCAATATTTGACTTTCGACGCATCGCCTATACTTCAAATATTATTTGCAGCTTGGTCGCACAATCTACAATACACCTAAGATTGAAAAGGTGCCTGTGAAAATACAAAAAAAAAAACTTCACAAAACATTAGCTGTCAAGTCCTCGGCAACGGCGCCAAAAACTTGTTGGGATAGTTTAGGGACGCGTTTTGTTTTGTTTTGTTTTTATCATTTAAGGATGGATGGGTTTGAACATGAAATCATGCGTTACACTAAGACGTCCTTGGAGAAATTTGAGTGAGGTCATGCATCGAAATGATGATGCGTTAATCTTAGTATGCAATGATCACGCGTTCCTATCACAAGTTTTCTTAAGCTTGCGCCAAGTATAACACAAACGCAAGTTTTTCGGGTAATCCGAGGTCGAACACAGAGACTTGTCACTCAATAATATTTGTGAAGTGATGCGTTGAGGCGATGAATGACAATAAAAATAACGCGAAGAAGGTTTAAATGTTTTACACACTACTCCTACTTCTAACTAGACAGATTAAGCAGTAGAAGACTTGCAATGAGAATAAATAGAGACATAACAACCAATAACACATAGTAATGTTACTATCTTAAATTGCCCTACTAATCCCAGCTCGTTGCACTAATGCATCACACCTCTCGGTGGTCAGCCACATGACTATATCTCTATAATGCATGGTTGCATCGAGCATAAGATTGTGCCTATCTCTAGGAACAATATGAACCTTTCTTAGTGCGTTCCATCCCTTACCTTCTTAGGCAGTTAGACACGACTACTTACCTTATAGACAAGCCATGCAGCATCCCATAGACATGCGTGCCACAGTATTTCACCAAGTAAAGAGGATTAACTCACTATACTCGCACAACACACACTTCTCGATGGGTTGCTACATGTGTCCTATCTCTAGGTTACACGATTAAGCATGCGATTGACTTTGATAAATAAACGTTGAAGATAAACTATGATAGAGATGAAGATGATGAAGAAGAAGGTAATGAAGGAATTAAGATTTGCATTGATCACAAAATATCTTAATATCTCAAGCTAAAATGTAATACAATACAGAGATTAGAAGGGAGATGAAGGACTCTGCGTCTAGGCTGCCGGTGGTGCCATGGTTGAATGGTGGAGATGTCTCTCTCGAGCTCTATCTCCGGCAAATTCTCCAATCGTCACTCGGTTTGGGTTGTGAAGATGAAGATTTCTCACTGGAAATCTCTTTCAAGCTCTCATCTGTGATCACAAACTTTTTCCTTGAGGCAAAAGCTCGGATGTCTCAAAATGAAGGTCTCAAGGGCTATTTATAGAATTTGGACGCCGACAGCTGTAATGATGAAGGTATGGCTCACTGCTGCCTTCGTCGCGGTACGGGCATTGTCACATCGTCTTATCTTGTTGATACTCCCAAAGTATGCGTTCGAGCTGAATTTAGCTGAAGTTATCAATGCGTTCTACCCATATTACGATCTTCTATTATGGCTGTCAATCCGTGGCCGCAATCTCTATTTGTTCACCGCATTCTCCATGCATTGGACGCATGCGATTACTGCAACTTCCATGCGTTGGATGCATGAGGTTTCCATCTGCGTTCGTCTTTTGCGTTCGCCTGGCTTCAGCGCATGTGTTTGTCTGTGATAGCTTATTACAAACGCAAGTGTTTGATTCCTGCGATAGCTACAAAAATAGACACTTTGGCACGAACTAACACATAATATTGGGTCAGTGAGGTTTTAGGTGCTTATCGACGCAAAACTCAATATTTCACAAATGCTAAGTATTATCCCTGCATTTTCTACCTTTTAGCCCTTATAGTTCTAAATAAAAGGCTTATAATAACTGGCATTTCTGCCAGTTATCAGAGCACGATCAACACAAAGCCTTGCGGTGTAGTTGTGCTCGACCAATGAATTCCTATGATTGCAATCTTTGCATTGCATTAATGCATATTCTGCACAAAAATATAAAGATCAACTGTTCTAATGCGTTGGATGCATACGACCGCAATATTATAGAATTTATACTTAATGGACGCAATTTAACATATTTCATCAATGCAATCCAACATTGTTTAAGAACTTAGAACTATGATAACGTGCATTTCTGCCCGTTATCAAGGATGCCCCCACTCGCATTTCTCCACATGAATGACTTTGGGATCACATCGATTTTATCAGTATACAAAGTGGGTTGCATCCAATAATGTCACTAGGACAAGGTACCTAATCTCATCTATATACTTATAGACCATTTTGGCTATATACTAAAAGTTGATCCACTTTTATGTCTCCACATAAAGTTAAAGTATTCATACTATAACCATGGATTTTGTTTATTGGACTTTTATAATAGAATGCAATACCAATAACATTTTATTGAATGAACAACTCAATAATATTTTTATTGATGAATAGAATATGCTTTCAATACTTACGAACTGCGATTTTTAGGACATTTCCTGTTAGGATTGGTATCCTAGTTCTACCAAAGTCTCGTTGTTTTGTAGAGATACACATTGTTCAATAAATAAAATAAGTGTTATTTAATTCTAGCATTTACTCATATCCAATAAACAAAGCTTCTTGGTTCTCTTATGTGAACTTAAGCATGTATATTTGATATACAGTGGATCGTGCCTTGAGTGATAACTTAAATCAGTCTGTAGTATAAGGATTAAGGTGGGACACCTGATCCTGGTAACACTATAGATACGGCCCACTTTGTAGAGGTTTGCAAGTGTTGTAAACTACTACAGATGGCAGATACTGACCATTCATATGGAGACGTGGAACGGGGGTGTCCTATACAAAGAGTTTGTATAAGACCTGGACCATGAGATGACTAGACTCTGTATATAATGTCGTTGATACTAAAGACTTACATCTCACCTAAACGACCATAGGTGACACGATCTCAATCCTGAGTGTTTTGGGAACTCCTGCCTTTGAGGGCGGTTCTTTGATTAGTATGGGTGAGAGTGGCTAAAATGCCAACTCAACATGTGATGCTCAAATTTTATGAAGTGGAAATATGGATGATATGTGTTGACGGATTGCATTGTGCACTCAAGTTTCCCCAGCGAAATTCAAGTGTAAATTTCTTTGAGTTTCCTGGTAAGTCCAGGGTCGAACACAGGGACTTGTGAAAATAGTTGTGTTGATAATGTTTATGAAAACTTTGTGGTGACCAAGTAAATAAATAAAGTGTGGGTGTGTTGTTGCGTTGATAAAAAAGAGTAAATAAAGGTGGCGGATTTGAGAAAGAGAGTTGCGTTGATAGATGCAATGAGTATGCGATGAACGGGTTGACAAGATCTTTAGCTTGCGTTACTCGGGAACGCGTCAAACTTTGCGATCATGTTACAACTATGTACAGCAAGTCATTTCCTAATGTAAATGCGATGCTCCTAAGTCTAGGACGCATGTGTTGAATGAAAAATGTCCATAGAGCTTATCCCTAAGTCTCTACTCTTGTCCTATGCGTTGATGTAAAATGCATGAAAGCAAGGTGACCGCATACAATCATATCTTATAACTAAGATGCATGTGATGCGTTAATAACAAATAGTGCTCATTTCTAAGCACCTATCTCTCTGTTCTAATCTGGTTCTTCCAAACCTAGATTCTAACCTGACCTTCCCAAGTCTATATCCTATCCGTAGACTACCCTCCCGAGTATCTCTAATAGATAAATGAAGCATACATAAACAAGATAATCACAAAGAATGAAGATTCCCTAGTTGTGCTAGCTAAATGCTTCTCCACCCATTCAACTGTTTAGCTACTCATGCATGAATTACAGAGAGTGAACAGATATAGAGGAAGACGTTCCATTCTATATAACTGAATTGGGTACAAAATGATAATGGAAACTAAAGGTAGAGAGCCTGGTAGCAATTCCTTGCTGACCGAGGCTTTTTACACTAAATCTCTATTCTGATCTACAAATATTCCCGCTTCTGCGGGCGTCGGTCCTCTCTCTGTCTTGGAGCTTCCGGTGCTTTCCCTAGCTTGCCAGAACGATCTATCGGCACACCTTCTTCCTCGAGTCCGCCTTAAAATGAAAGAAGACTATGGACAGAGACGCGAACTTGTAAAATGATGAAATAATTGACTACTTAACCCCTTCTCTGAAGAATGTAATTGTTATTTATAGGGCATCAAAGGTGAAAGGTGGCTTCTCTCTCCTGGTTGCACAGATGGGACAGCTTTAATTCTTGACTAATGCGTCGGATAATTGTCACCGATAAAGCTAGATGTACTTTGTGACCGTTATCAGTTGTCCACTTAATTTGGATCCGAATACCGTCAGCTTTTTGTCTTATTGATCTTAATTATCCTTTCGTTCGGATGTGCCCACCATGTTGCGGTGATTCTTCTTAGGTGAATGTTTGCGAGCACGATCAATGCAAAGTCTTGTGGTGAAGTTGCACTAAACCAATGTATTCCTATGATCGCACTCTTTGTATTACGTTAACACATTATTCTGCACAAAAATATAAAGATCAACTGCTCTAATTCATTGTACGCATGCGACCACAATATTATAGAATTTATGCTTAATGGATGCAATTTAACATATTTCATCAACGCAATCTGACATTGTTTAAGAATTCAGCACTATAATAAAATGCATTTCTGCCCGTTATCACACCCCCAAGTTTAAACAATGCTTGTCCTCAAGCATAAGCTAAAGATTCCTTTAGCAAGTTAGCCCCAAAGTTCTTTCCCTAGATTTCTCAAGGATACTTCGTTCAAATCCTATATGCCAAAATTTCCTTAAGTCTTATTCAAATCTTTTTCTAGAATACTTCTAAGATTTAGGGATATCTACTTTAACTTTCAAAAGGACTTTACTGAATTCCGGAACATCGCATGATTTATTTCAAAAATAAAATTTTCCACCGGGGTGTCAAATGATTTCTTCTTGCAAAAAATTTTCTTTATTGCTAATTTTTTCTGACCTTGCGCCGATCCGAGTGCCTTACCTTCATTTTGGCTTGCCCCTTCGGGTTTCGTGCGAACATCCAACTACGAGCAATGCACTCTTTCTCAGACTAAACTCATACCAACTTGGCAGTGGAGTTGCGGTCATTTATTTATGCGTTGATCCTAGTGACTTACTTTCGTTTTGGCTTGCCCCCACGTGTGTCATGTGGGCATCCAACTACGGGTAAGTACCTTACACAACTTAACTCTTATCAACATGGGTTCCTTACTGCATTGACAGTGGAGTTGTTATTTTCAAATTTTTTTTATAGCAAGGTCGAAAATAAATACCATAAATACCTCACCCCCAAATTTAAAATACGACAATGTCCTCATTGCCAAAAGAAATTAAAATAAGTCATGCGATGGTTATAAAATACGTTGTAAAGAGAGTTTGAAAGAAAGCTAGCAGACCCCTATCTTGTAGAAATATTTCATGAGGTGACTACCTTAAGATTTAAGTTGGCTCTAGTATAGACGAGAGAGATAGAAGCATATTTTTCATCATTGAAATCAGACTTGGTGAAGAAACAACATGCGGTAAACTACTAAATTTATCTACTCGATAAATGATTGCGGTAACCAAGGAGGATGCGGTGATAAAACTTTGAAAAATAACATGCAATGTGATAGCGCAAAATTTGAAATAAAGATAAGGAAGAGTACACCCCCAAATTTTGCGTTGTCGCCCGCATGGTGTATTGATACATCCATCCTTGCGACGATCTTTGCTTCTATGGATTGCGGTGATGGAATCAGAATATTTGCTTCGTCTTGTAGTATCTCTAGAATCCTGTGTCTTAATCCTTGTAAACAGACGATCTTTTCTCTTTTTTTTTTTCTCTCTTTTTTTTTTTGAAAGAAAAATAAGTAAAATATAACTAGTAGTACCATGACGATGAGTTAAATGTTCAAGAGTTGAGTAATGGATAGTCTGGGTTTTTCAACTTTGCGGAGGTTGTTTCTAGCTGAAAATCTCCTCCGCAATATGCTTTGATCCGTTGTCCATTAACTTTAAATGTTCGACTGCCATCCTCGGTGATTAGTTCCACCGTACCATGTGGAAATACTTCTTTTATGATGAAGTGACCAAACCAGCGTGATTTTAATTTTCCTGGGAAGAGCCGCAATCTTGAATTGAAAAGTAAGACCTTCTGCCCAATTTGGAGGGTTTTAGTGCATATGCGTTTATCATGGAAATGCTTGGTGCGCTCTTTATAAATCTTCGCATTCTCATATGCGTTGATCCTCTATTCTACTAGCTCGACCACTTGTAGTTTACGCTCTTCTTCTGCTTTCCAAAATTCAGTTTCTTTACCACCCACAATGCTTTATACTCCAACTCCAAAGGTAGATGACATGCCTTGCCAAATACCAACGCATAGGGAGACATACCTATTGGTGTTTTAAATGCGGTCCAGTATGCCCATAATGCATCATCAAGCTTCATTGCCCAATCCTTCCATGAAGGTTTTACCATCTTCACAAGTATCAATTTAATTTCACGATTAGACACTTCAGCCTGGCCATTTGTTTGCGGATGGTATGTAGTGGCCACCTTATGGAGGATATCGTACTTGCGCAGCAACTCCTTTATATTGTGGTTGACAAAGTGTGATCCTTCATCACTTATGATGGCACGTGGAGTGCCAAAACGCGTGAAAATGTTTTTATTCAGAAACTGGGAGAATACTGTCACATCACTTGTGGCGCATGCAATTGCCTCTACCCACTTGGAGACATAGTCAACGGCTAATAGAATATAGTGCTTACTGTTTGAAGGAGGGAATAGTCCCATGAAATCAATCCTCCATACGTCAAATAGTTCTAGCTCCAAGATAGTATTTATTGGCATTGCATTCTTCCGTGAAATGTTGCCAGTGCATTGACACCGATCACATTTCATTGTGTAGTCAACAACATCCTTAAATCATGAAGGCCAAAAGAATCCACTTTGTAAAACTTTAGTTGTAGTACGTTGTCCTCCAAACTGCCCTCCATTTGGCAAATCGTGGCACTGCTATAATATGCGTTGTTGAGCAGCATCTGGGACGCATAATCGAATGATTTGGTCTGCACCTCTTTTGTACAAATTCGGCTCATCCCAATAATAGTGTCTGCATTCATTCTTGAGTTTCTTTTGTTGATGGTAGGTGTAATCTTCAGGAAATTGTTCACAAACCAAATAATTAACGATGTTCGCATACCAAGGCAGTTCTTCTATGCGAAACAGCTACTCGTCCGGGAACACGACACTCACTTCAAATTCATTGCGGTCAACCTCAGGATTTTCTAATCTGGACAAGTGATCTGCAACTTGATTCTCTATCCTTCCCATTCAAACTCCAATGTGCAGAGGAATGCAGGCAGGTTATTGCCATGGGAGCTGCATTAGTATTGCAAAAGAAGAAACTATTTTGCACGACCCATCGAATTATTGCGACGTTAAAACTCTATATCCCCTACTCAAACTTTTAATTATACCA
>NC_052360.1:80938380-80978110 GCF_009727055.1 Benincasa hispida | reverse complement strand
ATGTCCAATCCGGCACAATCAAGACAGGTGCAGTAATCAGCGCATTTTTTTAAATTTTGATTGCGTTGAGGCAATTGTTGTCAAATTCAAACTTCCTATCTGTCTTTAACAACGCACTCAATGGTCTTGTTATTTTAGAAAAGTCCTTGACGAATCGTCTATAGAATCCGGCATGCCCCAAGAAGCTTCGCACAGCCTTCACGTCGGTTGGAGGTGGAAGTTTTTCAATTACGTCAATCTTTTCTTTGTCCACCTCCAATCCGTCTCGGGAGACCTTGTGTCCCAACACTATTCCCACCTTTACCATGAAGTGACATTTTTTCCAATTGAGCACTAGGTTTGTCTCTTCACATCTTTTCAGAATTTTCTCCCAATTGGCCAGGCAGACTTCATAAGTGTTCCCATAAACGAAGAAGTCATCCATAAATATTTCTACTGAGTCCTCGAGATAATCTGAAAAGATCGCCATCATGCACCTCTGGAACGTGTTTGGCGTATTGCAGAGCCCAAACAGGACGCGGCGAAAAGTAAATGTCCCATATGGGCAGGTGAATGTGGTCTTGTCTTGGTCTTCAGGAGCTATCATGATCTGATTATACCCGGCATATCCATCAAGAAGCAATAAAAACCGTTCCCTGCTAATCTGTCCAGCATTTGATCGATGAATAGAAAAGAGAAGTGATCTTTCTTTGTGGTCGCATTCAATTTGTGATAGTCCATGTAGATGCGCCATCCAGCGATGGTCATTTGCAGTATTAATTCATTGTTCTCATTTGGGACTACCGTCATTCCTCCCTTCTTTGGCATACATTGCCCGGGGTTGACCTACGTGCTATCTGCAATGGGATAGATAATGCCTGCATCCAGCCACTTGATAATCTTCTTTTTGACGACCTCCTTCATCGCAGGGTTAAGTCTGTATAGATTTTCAAAGGTTTCTTTGTGGTCGTCCTCAAGACGAATGTGGTGCATGCAGTATGTGAGGCTAATTCCTCTGATATCAGCGAGCGTCCAGCCGATCGCTCGCACATGCTTCTTGAGAATGCTCATCAACGCATTCTCTTGATCTTCGTTAAGTGTGGAAAAAATTATCAGTGGCAGCTTCTCATTCTGCCACAGGAATGCGTACTTCAAATGTGTTGGTAGGGTTTTCAAATCAAGGGTGGTGGTTCCACGAGAGAAAGTTGTGTTATTTTTCTTTCTTCTTTCGGCTCTTCTTCTTGCGTTGCGATCAATCCTTCTTCTTTGTTTGCTTTTGCTACGATCAAATTGTAAGTAGCTACGGATGCGTTGGCATCCTCTTCTTCACACTCTTCTTCTTTAATCAAATTCAGGTCATCTTCAAAATCTGGCAAGTCTTCCTCATCGGGAAATTTCATGGCACGAATTATGTTAAATTTGAGCTTCTGTCCGTTTATGCTCAAAGTGATTTCTCCTTTGTGCACATCAATTTGAGCACGCCCCGTTGATAGGAAAGGTCGCCCCAAAATGTTGGGCACATCTTTATCAGCCTCATAATCCAGGATGATGAAGTCAGCTGGCAAAATAAATTTGTCAATCGTGATCAGCACGTCCTTCACCTTACCCTCTAGATGAACCAGAGATCTTTCGGTCAGTTGGAGAGTCACGGATGTGGGACAAGTTGTCCCACATTTAATTGTCGAAAGATTGATAGCGACATAAAATTTATGCAAATCACACAGGGCTTGCCCAATATAGAATCCTCCTATGGAGTAAGGAATAGTGAAGCTCCCAGGATCGCTCATCTTCGGTGGGATAATAGATTTGGAACTTTGCGTTAATGCCACCGTGGCAAATTTTCCAACACCTCTTTTCTTAATTACCATGTCCTTCAGAAACTTGGCATAGGCAGGCATTTCATCAATCGCTTCACTGAAAGGAATATTAACATGTAATTGTTTTAGCATAGATAGGAAGCATTGGTACTGTACCTCTTCATTTTTTTTTTTCCTTAGCCTCTGAGGGAAGGGTGGTAACTGAATTTTCACGGTTTTCGTTTCATTTGACTTTGAGGTTGATGCAACCTCAGGTTCTACCACTTCATTTTCCTTTTCTTCTTCTTGCGTTGCCACAATCTCAGGCTCAGCTACGATGGAAGTTGTTCTACTGCACAATGTCATAACCTGACATTGCTCCTTACCTGATCAACCTGGGTTGCGTGGAAGCTCGGTTGAACTTGGCAATGCCCCTTGCGGTCTACTTTTGAGCTCATTTGCAATCTGGCCCATTTGAAGCACTGTCTCGTTTTTCTCTATGTATTGCTTCAATAGGCTTTCTAGAGAAAAAGATTACGGTGGTTGTTGTAAACTACTTGCTTGGTTGCTCTGTTGACCGATACTACGTTGAAAGAATCCTGGTGGCCCTTCTTTTTGTGCCACAGATTGAAAATTTTGTTATTAATTCTTCAAGGCATAATTGGGATGGTTTTTCCATCCGGGGTTGTAGATGTTTGAAAAAGGATTATTCTTTACAAAATATATAGACTGTGGATTTTGCGGGCAATCCTCCATTGCATGCCCATCACCGCAAGTCGCACATCTTGCGGTGTTTTGACTTATTGCATTGATTTGCGTACCTTGCGGTGTTGGGCTGCTGATCGTCATTCCTTGATTCAAATTCATCATTGCGGTCATTTGGTTTTGCAATAAGATAATAGCACCGTTATTTGCATCAGAATCCTTGAGTCTTAATCTCTGGTCACTCTCCCTCCCATCTTCATGATTCCTGGAGACGCAGTCCAGGATATTCTTTGCCTCATCATAAGTCTTGTCAAGTAGACCACCAGCTGCTACCGCATTGGCAGCAGTCTGCGAAGCAGGATTCAAACTGTGGTAGAAACTTTCCATTTGCAGGCAATCTGGTAACTCATCATGCAAACAATCTCAGACCAACCTTTTAAACCTCGCCTAAGCATCACTGAGCGATTCGTCCATATCTTGTTCAAAATTATTAATAAGTTTTCCTCGTCTTGCGTTTTCGGTAGGTGGAAAATACTGCTTTATAAACTTCTCCACCACCTACTCCCAAGAAGTGATCTCTCTTGGTTCGAGCGAATAAGCCCATTTCCTAGCCTGATCACAAAGAGAAATAAGAACAATGTTAATCGAACTTCTTCAGTAGAGATTTTCGAGAACACAAAAGTATTGCAGATTTCAATAAAACTTCGGAGATGGGCGTGCAGATCCTCGCCACGCCTTCCTCCGAATTGACCTGCAGCCTGGATCATCTGCAGCATCACCGATTTCATTTCAAATATACTTCCGTCCAAGGCAGGCCTCATGATTCTCGGAGAGAAATCATAGAGGTTTGGTGATGCATAGTCTCTAATGGGCCTATTGCGATCGTTTGCCAACAGAATCGGATTTGCCATGACATTGTTGTTGTTTGGTGCTTCATTCCTATGCTACTCCGCCATCTCTTCTTTATCGAATTGTGGTTGCTGTTGGCGGTCTCTTAATCTCCTTTGAAATATTCTCTCAATCTCCGGGTCGTAGTTCGCTAGAGATTAAGAGTTCTGCAAAGAAATCACAAAAATTACTGTTAATAACTATTTTGCCGAAGTCCCCGGCAACGGCGCCAAAAACTTGATGCTCAAATTTTATGAAGTGGAAATATGGATGATATGCGTTGAGGGATTATGTTATGCACTCAAGTCTCCCCAGCGGAATTCAAGTGTAAATTCCTGGTAAGTTCAGGGTCAAACATAGGGACTTGTGAAAATAGTTACGTTGATAATGTTTATGAAAACTTTGTGGTAACCAAGTAAATAAATAAAGTGTGGATGTGTTGTTGCATTGATAAAAAAAAGAGTAAATAAAGGCGGCGGCTTTGAGAAAGAGAGTTACGTTGATAGATGCAATGAGTATGCGATGAACGGGTTGAGAAAATCTTTAGCTTGTGTTACTCGGGAATGCGTCAAACTTTGCGATCATGTTACAACTATGTACAGCAAGTCATTTCCTAATGTAAATGCGATGCTTCTAAGTCTAGGACGCATATGTTGAATGAAAAATGTCCATAGAGCTTATCCCTAAGTCTCTACTCTTGTCCTATGCGTTGATGCAAAATGCATGAAAGCAAGGTGACCGCATGCAATCATATCTTATTGCTAAGATGCATGCGATGCGTTAATAACAAATAGTGCTCATTCCTAAATGCCTATCTCTCGTTTATGTGTTCTAATCTGGTTCTTCCAATCCTAGATTCTGATCAGACCAGTTCAAGTCTAGATCTTGTCCTTAGACTACCCTCCCGAGTATCTCTAATAGACGAATGAAGCATACATAAACAAGATAATCACAAAGAATGAAGATTCCCTAGTTGTGCTAGCTAAATGCTTCTCAACCCATTCAACTGTTTAGCTACTCATGCGTGAATTACAGAAAGTGAATAGATATAGAGGAAGACGTTCCATTCTTATAACTATATTGGGTACAAAATGATAATGGGAATTAAAGGTAGAGACCTGGTAGCAATTCCTTACTGACCGAGGCTTTTTACATTGAATCTCTATTCTGATTTACAAATATTCCCGCTTCTACAGGCATCGACCCTCTCTCTGTCTTGGAGCTTCCGGTGCTTTCCCCATCTTGCCGGAACGATCTACTGGCACACCTTCTTCCTCGCGTCTGCCTTGAACTGAAAGAAGACTATGGACAGAGACGCGAACTTGTAAAATGATGAAATAATCGACTACTTTACCCCTTCTCTAAAGAATGCACTTGGTATTAATAAGGCATCAAAGGTGAAAGGCGGCTTCTCTCTCCTAGTTGTACAGATGGGACAGCTTTAATTCCTGACTGATGCGTCGGATAATTGTCACCGATAAAGCTAAATGTACTTTGTGACCATTATCGGCTGTCAACTTAATTTGGATTCGATTGTCATCAGCTTTCTGTCCCATCTATCTTAATTTTCCTTTCATCCGGATGCGTCCACCATGTTGCGGTGATTCTTCTTGGGTGAATGTTTTCAAGCATGATCAACGGAAAGTCTTGCAGTGAAGTTGCGCTCGACCAATGTATTCCTATGATCGCATTCTTTGCATTGCGTTAACGCATTATTCTGCAAGAAAATATAAAAATCAACTGCTCTAATGCATTGGACGCATGCGACCGCAATATTATAGAATTTATGCTTAATGGATGCAATTTAATATATTTCATCAATGCAATCCAACATTGTTTAAGGATTCCGCATGATAACGTGCATTTCTGTCCGTTATCAATATGCCTACCATTTTGGGGACTAGTCTGATCTAGGAGCTAGGAACTCAATCCACAAGATGGAAGTCACTCCTTTCCTGAAGCAGGGATAAGTAAAGAGATTGCTCCCTTAAGAGCTGATTCCGGGGCTTGAACATAGCGGCCACAGCTTCTCTTTAGAAGAGAAGACTCAGTCATAGTAGGTCTCCGCCATCTACCACTTGCCCAGTCGTGTACACGATCATTGTTTCCTCCTTTGTCTGCCTCATATCAAGTCCGAATAGAGCCCACCCTCTGGATTCTCATACCGAGAATACCAGGGTCGCCTTGTTGGTGGTGTCAGACTCAACTCAACACCGTCGAGGTTTTCTGGAGGCTGTTCGTGGTGCTGTGGAGGTCGTTCATTCTTGCGGAGGAGATCGTGACCGAGGAGATCGTTGAGGATGAGTGCGAAGAGTTCGTGCTATGTTGCGATCGTGTAGATCGAGCGTTTGAAGTTGCTGATTGTTCGAGCAATTGCGCAACAGAGCGTTGAGACGCTTCTGCTATTGTGCATAGAGTTTGATCTCTTTATGCATTTGTTGTTCATGCTATAATTTCTTGTTTGAAGTTGACTATAAATATATGTTCATTCATGATTGTAATTTGGAATAGTCTTGTTCCACTGCTCATGGAAATCTCAGAATCTGATTTTCTTCATTCCCAACATATACGTCATGTGGTAAGCCCATAATGCCTTGTCCAACTTTTGTGCCCAATCCCTGTGCGTTGAATTAATAACCTTCTCAAGTATAGATTTGATCTCTCAATTGGACACCTAGCTTGTCCATTCGTTTGAGGATGGTAAGCTCTCACAATCTTGTGATGTACATTGCATTTAATCAGAAGCTTGTTGATGATGCGATCTATGAAATGAGTCCCTTTGTTGCTTATGATGACACGTGGGCTGTCAAAGCAAGTAAAAATATTTTTCTGTAGGAATTTTGAGACTGTTGTTGCATCATTTGTACCACA
Source organism: Benincasa hispida (assembly GCF_009727055.1). Classification (NCBI taxonomy): domain Eukaryota; kingdom Viridiplantae; phylum Streptophyta; class Magnoliopsida; order Cucurbitales; family Cucurbitaceae; genus Benincasa; species Benincasa hispida. The sequence continues at coordinate 80,971,871 of NC_052360.1, read as the reverse complement.
TGAAATTGCTTCGACCCGCTTTGAAAAATAATCACAACTACCAAAATGTAGTTGTGGCCATTGGAAGGCAGGAATGGGCCCATGACGTTAATTTCCCATACATCAAACAATTCAACCTCTAGGATAACATTCAGCAACATCTCATTTCTTCCGGAAATATTCCCAGTGCATTGGTAGCTGTTGCATTTGATAACATAGTCTCTGGCATCTTTGAAGAGTATGGGCCAATAGTTCCCACTTTAAAGTATTTTCGTTGTTGTGCGTTGTTCTCCAAAATGGCCACCAAATGGTGACTTATGGCATTGATATAAGATGCGATGAAAGGCAGTATAAGGAATGCATTGCCTTAAATATGATCTAGGCCTCTTTTATAAAGGTGTAGCTCATCCCATGAGATATGTGAGTGGGGTATCCTATACAAAGAGTTTGTATAACATCGGACCATAAAATGATTATTCTATCTTTATAATACATTTACTTGAAAAGACTTACATTTCACTAGGATAACTATAGGTAACTTGACTTTAATCCTGAGTGAGTTGTGAACTCCTACATATGAAGGCAATTCTTCGATCTGTGTGGGTGGGAGTGGCTAATTCTGAAGGAGTTAGCAACATGAAAGCGAAAGCAATCATGATCTTAAGCACTCTAATTTCGTTGATTTAAAGAACAAGCATGCTAGTACAAAGATATAATAACAGAGTTCTAAAGAGCAAACCTTAATGTAGCTCAAAATTGAAACAATTCGTTGGTTGTTTTTTATCATGAACAGTTCATGAATCACCGCTAGAGTCTTCTCTGCTATTCTCTGGTCTTAGAACTGCTTGTGGGATCCAATTGTGATGAATTTTGAAGGGAAAACAGAGTTTGAGAGAGTTAGAGCTATGGAATTTGATGGAAAAATCTCAGCTTCAAAAACCAAAATTCTCAACCTTTCTCTGTAAATTCTTCCTCTATTTAAAAAGGAAATCATGTAAATCAAATTCGCATTTAAGTGACAGAAAATTGAGCATTCGATTTAATGGGATTTGAGGTGTTAATGAAAAACTTGGTGAAAAATGTGGGCTAATCCCACTTTCCCAATTTTGAATTTTCTAAATTCAAATAATTAATTCAAGATTAATTTTTTTAAAAAAATTCATTTTAAAAACCAATTTTAAATCAAATTAGTTCTAATAATTAATTTTAATTAAATAATAATTTAATATCCAATATTATCCAATATAAATTATTTAAAATTAATTTTAAATAAGTAATTAAACAATTTAATTAATAAAATTAATTTTAATATAAAATATTAAATTAATTAATAACACCAATCTTGAACATGAATCCGTATTCATGTGTGCAATATTTAAATCATATTTAAATATTTTCACCACTCTAAGACATTATGTATATCGAATATAAATAACGGTCATTTCCTAAGTCGAATTTGAACAACTCAAATTCTTTCATCACACTCTTCTAAGGTTTAATCCAATATGAGGTAGCAGAGGGACCTAATGAACCTACAGATTATACGCTCTAATGATCCGAGATTATCCGACTAAACTCTTTTGCCTAGAAAACCAACATTTGTTAACTATTAGGACACTCCATTATAGCCCAGTAGTTGCACTCTCCTCACTATAGATATATTTTTGTCCACTCAATATAACCATGATTCATAATGTTGGTGTTAACAATTAACATGCAAAAGCAATTAGGATCTTAAGCACTCTAAATTCATTAATTTTAGTAAACAAACATAAGTTCATAGAAAGGGTTTGCGCAAACAATTAACATGCGAAAGCAATTATAAAGTGCACAACCTTTGTAGAACTCAAAACTCAGCAACTCCTCGACACAATTCTGATCACGAACACTTCGTGGACCACCGCTAAAATCTTTCCCACTGTTCTTTGGATTTAGAACGGTTTGTGGGAACCGAATTTGTGATGAATTTGAGGGAAACTTGAGGATTGGAGAGCTTTTTGTGAATGGAAAAGAAGAACCAATTCTTCTTCAAAGCAACAATTTGTGTGAACCTTTTTCCATTCAATTTATCCTTAATTTATAGAATAAATCATGCAAAAAGAAATTGCTTATCATGTTGATACCAATTCAACATGCAAGCTAATGGGGATTGAGGTGTTTAGGTTTGTGGGTTTTAGGGAAAAAACCCACTAACCCTAAAATCATTTAAATAAAATTCACAAGTTCTATTTAAAATAAAATTCACAAATTCTATTTAAATTGATTTTTTATTTAAAATTTGAATTTTAAAAATACAATTTATTTTAGATAAAATTAATTCCAATAATCAATTTTAAATAAAATAATTTTTAAATAATTAATTAAAAATTTTAATCAATCAAATTAATTTAATATTTAATATTAAATTAATAATTAACACTAATCCCGAACATGAATCCCTATTCAATTTTGTAATTAACACCAATCCCAAACATAATTAACACCAATTAATTTAAATCATATTTAAATATTATCCAACTCTCCAATTTTGTTTAATTTGACAATTAAACAATTAGTCATGTTAATTAAATCACATATAATTAACTATAATTCCCTAATTCGAATTTGAACGTTTCAAATTTTCTCATCACATTATCCTAAAGTATAATCCATTATGAGCTAGTAAAGGGATCTAATGGACCTACAGATCATGAGCTCCAATGATTTGAGATTAACCGGCTAAACTCATTAACCCAATTAATCAACATTCGTTAACTATTAGGACACTCCACTAAAGTCTAGTAGTTGTACTCTCCTCACTGTAGATATATTTATGTCCACTTGATTTAACCAAGATTAGTTAGTCGACCCTTCACATATTGTTCGTAAATACAACTGGGTCCAAATTTCTGTTTTACCCCTATAATTAGATTTCTCTCCTTAATCCCACTGATTCTCTAATGAACAATTGGTTTGTGGTCCAACCAAATAATCGAGTCCCTCTTAAGCCTTAGAGAGGGCAAGGCCCCTTGTTCAAGACTTGGATTCAGCACTTAAGAGAACAACCTATCTACTAACCCTAGAAGTAGGTAGAAGTGAATTTCATCTTGCAAGACTATCCTCAGCTATCTACCCGGTCTTACCCCTAAAATGGGAGGCTTATTGAGTCACCAATGTTGAGCCACTCTCACCCATGCAGATTAAAGGATAATCCTGAATGAACAGGAGTCCATTGTTAGCTCAGGATTAAGATTGAGTTACCTAAGTCGTCGATTTGAAATAGTCAGTCTTATTAGTAAATGACATCATAAAGTAAAAGTGACTATTTCGTGGTCTGGTCTGATACAAACTAATTGCATAGGATGCCCCCACTCGCATGTCTCCACATGAACAATTTATTATCACATCATTTGTAACACTTTACAACTATTGTAACAATTACAAAGTAGATTGCATCCATAGTGTCCCCAGGACAAGATACCCAAACTTATCCTTATACTTATAGACCGTTTTGACTATGACTTGAACTTGATCCACGTTTATGTCTCAATAAAGTTCAAGTATACATATTATAGCCAGAGGTTCTTAGTTTATTGAATTTAGGATTAAAAAGTGCAATTCATATATTCAATAACAACTTTATTGAATAAACCTCAATAACATCTTTATTGCAAAATGAAATATGTTTAATGTTTACAAACCACAAGTTTCAGAACTACAACCCAACAAACTTCTAATTGGACTAAAACTCTAGTAGATTACATATACAATATTGAGTATGAGAGTAATAACATAATACAATAAACTAAGGCATCATATACCCATGATTTCTACCACTTACGCTAGATTTATATAACCCATAGTCCTAGATGTTGGGTTTTATACCTTAAAACTCGTAGATAGTAAATGTTATTAATTGACCATCATCAATAAAGAGTTATAAATGTTAAATCAATAAATGTTATTATTTGTATTGTTGTCTATTTTGTCTTAATAACCCTAAATCCAATAAACTAATATCCAAGGTTGTCTTATGAGTCTTGAACTATATGTGGAGACATACGGGGATCAATGTTCAAGATACAACCTAAAGGGTCTATAGTATAAGAATAAGGTTGGGTACCTTATCCTAGTAACACTATGGATACGACCCACTTTGTATTTGATACAAACATAATGATCTAACACGTTCGTGTATGTGACACACGAGTGGGGGTATTATATGTAATGAGTTTGTATAAGACTGGACTATGAAATAATAACCACTAGATGTAACACTGACAAGTCTAAAACTTACGTCGTTAATAAGCTCCAGACTTGGTCAAAAGAAAATTTATACTACTGAATTACTCCTATTACTACAAAAACAAACGTAGCAATAGTTATAAGTACGGGATTGAACCATAGAGAGGCACAGAATTAATTATCTCTTAAGTTAAATTTAACTATGGAAAAACAGTAAAAACAGGATTTTGGGTTTTGATTAATTTGAAAACATGCAGGAAATAAATTGCAAGGGATAAATGGAAACAAGAATTGGTTCATCTAGTTTTCAGATCAAGTTAGACATTCGATGTAATTCGATCACCGTTTTCTGCCAATTGACTATGCATTCGAATTATGCATGCATAACTACTCGCTCGATCCGATCTAACTAGCTTCTACAAAGGCAGACAACTAGCATGAATCTAACCGAGAAAACATCATAATTATTAATTAAGGTAAAAAAGGTCATACCCTAACTAATCTATATGCTTTTAAATTCTATTAGGTTCGATAGCGACCATATAGAACTAAAAACACATGCATTACAATTAAGGATTCAATTATGGCGATTAATTGTTAGGACATCCATGTTCAATTAACCAAATTATTCTTTGAACCTAGCAATTAGACATTCTAGGAATAGCCATCAAATGCCTCATTACTATTGCTACTTATTAGCATGCACATGAACGATAAAGCGTGAAAGTCAACCTCAATAATAATGCTTGAGAATTTAAACAGATTCAAAGAAAAACATAATTCTAAATTGCAAGAATCAATTGAAAACAGAAAACTCACAAAATTGACATCAAACCATTGATCCAAGAAACTAGATGAAAATTAACTCATAAATTCATAGAAAAATCCAAGAGTTCAAAATCCAATACATGTATACAATCCACAATAAAACTAACATCTAACCTAACAATACCAAAAACATCAAAGGGATGTAAGATAGTAAAGCCTCTCCTCAGCCTCCATAGCCTCCAAGTTCACAACCCTTCAACCGCCATGAATTTTCAGCATAAAGTAACCTAGAGCCAAAGGGGTGTATTTATTGGAAACGACCGCAGTGTTGCAACGTTAGAAAAAGCATTGCAACGCTCAACAAGTCAAGCCATGAGCGTCAGGCGAGCGTTGGAACGGTGGCGTTGGGCAAACTTCGTAGTGTCGTAATGCTAGGGGTACCGTTGCAACGCTGTCCTACAAATCAATATTCTATCTTCAAGAGTCAAACGAGCATTGGACTTAGGCACATTAAGAGCGTTATGATGCTGAGGCAAGGGCATTTTGGTCTTTTTAACTCCCTTGAAGCCCAGATGCTCAAATCAACTCCAATTTTCTTCAAATTAACCCTGATTCTCATCAAATTACCGATTCTACCTCTTGATTCTTCGGTACCTACAAAATAACACAATCAACACATAAAATCCCTTAACAAGCCGGAATTAAGCTAAGAATAATAGCTCTTTTTAAGAGCTACCAAACACCGTTGACTAATTAGGTTCCTAGTTCAATAGGATGACCTCGGAAATTTAGTTTTAATCCTGAGTATATTATGAACTCTTGTTCATGAAGGATTGTCCTTTGATTTGTATGGGTGAGAATGGCCAGTTCGCCGACCCAATATGTCTACCATTTTAGGGATGAGACTGAGTGGGGAGTTGGGAACATAATAATATAAGATGGAATTCACTCATTCCTTCATTGAGGGTAAGTAGATGAGTGTTTCCTTAAGTGGTTTCCAGGACTTGAATAAAGGGTCCTACTCTCTCATTGGCCCAATAGAGGTTTTTGTTCATTAATTGGAACATAAATAGGTTGTTTATTAAAAGAGTACTGGTACTTAAGGAGCCAGAGGTAACACAAGGGTAAAATGGTAATTTGACTCGGTTGGAGTTACAAACACTCGTGAAAGATAACTTGCTGGTATTGGCCTATATCATGGATACAGAAATATATATGTAGTGAAAATATTGCAGTTGTAGATCTTTAATGGAGTGTACTTACAGTTAACGAATATTGATTAACTTGGTTAATGAGTTTAACCAATTAATCTTATATCGTTAGAGGTTCTGATTTACAGGTTCACCAAGTCCCCTCATTAACTCACTGAAGGATACTTAAAAGGGATAATGTGAATTGTTCAAATTAATTTGAGGAATTATATTAATTAAATTAATATATAATTAATTATGGATATGATCTATAATTAAATTGGAAAGCAACCTTTGAATAAGATTCAAATTAATTAATTCAAGTGAATTAAATTCACAAAGAATTAATTAATAGAGAGGTTTTGCATATATACATGGGATATATATGATAATTAAATATACACATTAAATTGGGTTTAATGTATAAGTAGTTATTTAATTATTGTGAGAATTAAAACTAAATAAATGTTATTTAATTGAGCTAATTGATTAAATAAGCGTTATTTAATTAAATGGACTAATTAATAAATAAATATTATTTAATTAATTGAAAAGGAAAATATATTTGAAAATGGACTTGACCCTTCTTTATATAAAAATCTCCATGTTCCTTTGGGAATGCACTGAATACACAATTCTCATTGTAGAAAAGCTCTAAAAATACACAACTCCCTGATGTTATTGTGCAGAATTTTCTCTGAGTCTCTCTACTTTCCAAAACCTTATTATCCTCTCCCTCTCCCAATAGTTGGATACCACCTTGATGGAATAAACTAACATGCAGCGGAAATAGAACAAAATCAATAAGCACTTTAATTACACTTAATTTGAGTTTAAAACATGCTTTAGAAAAACTATTTCACAAGAGGGTTTACTGGACACAATACCTTTGATAAATCCTCTTTAAAATCAGTTGAGTTCCACGAAATGATGCTTCAATCTTCAAGTAGACCACCACAAAGATCTTTTCTACTATTCTCTTGCAATGATTGTGTGGTGGAAACATTAACTTGAGCTGCTTTTTTATAAGACATAAAAGGATTACTTGAGGGTTTCAAATTCTGCAGAATTTTGAAATTCTGAATGCATGGCTAATCATTCAGCCTAACACTCCAATTTATAAAGCTTTTAACATGCAATTATAGAGCTTGAATGAAGGCCAGCTCCTTCTCCATGAAATTAATGGAGATTAAGTGGAATTGGATGAATAAGGTGCATGCACTTTTAGTGGAGATTTTGCAACTTTTGTAATTTCTCTTTTGTTTTTCAAATTGAATTTTTAAAATTGATTTCTAAAATTAATTTAATAAATAAAATAATTTATTTGTTTATTAGTTTTATAAAAATTAATTCAATTAATTAATTTTTAGATAAAACTTTTAAATTAAACTTTTTAATTAATCTTGTTAATTTAATATCTAATATTAAATTAATAGAACAACAATTTTACTACAACGAATTTAATTTCATGTTACTAATATTTAAATCATAATTTAAACATTAATTGATTCTCCAATTTTGTTTAATTTTGATAAAATTAAACATTTCAATTGTATCGAATACAATTAATAGAAACCCAAATTGAATTTGAACATTTCAAATTCTAAACCCTAATTTCAAATCTCATCAAGATTACTCAATTTACTAATCCAATTTATGAGCTAGTAGAGGGACCTTATAAACCTATAGATCATGAGCTCCAACGATTTGCAATTAATCGGTTAAACTCTTTAAGTCGAATTAATGACTATTCGTTAACTATCAAGACATACCACTATAACTCAATTGTTGCACTCCCCTCACTGTAAATGTATTTCTGTCCTTTTTAACCATAATCGATAAGTCAATCATTCACGGTTGTTCGTATTTATAGTTGGGTCAAAGATTACCATTTTATCCCTATAAATACATCTTGCTCCTTAAGCTTCCACTGATCCTCCATTGAACAATTGATTTATAGTCCAAATTATAAATCATAACCCTCTCCATCATGAGAGGGTGGGGTAATTGTTTAAGACTAGGCATCAACGCTTAAGAGAACAACCTATCTGCTAATCCCTAAGTTGGGTAGGAGTGAATTCCATATTGCAAAGCTATGTCCCCAGCTATCTATCCGATCTTATTCCAAAAATTAGAGGCTTATTGAGCAGTGTTATTGGACCACTCTCACCTACGCAGATCAAATGATAACCCTGAATAAATAAGAGTTTATAGTTAGCTCAAGATTAAGATCGAGTTACCCTACGTCATTAAGTTTGAAATAGTCAGTTTTGACAGTAAATGATCGTTATAAAGAAAAGTGGCTATTTTTAGGTTTTGTCTTATGCTAACTCATTACACAGAATGCCCCCACTCACATGTCTCTACATGAATGGTTTTTGGATCACATCATTTGTATCAGTATACAAAATAGGCCACATACAATAGTGTCACCAGAATAAGGTACCCAATTTCATCCATATACTTATAGACCATTTTTGGCTATATACTAGTCCTCTTTTATGTCGCCACATAAAGTTAAAGTATTCATATTATAGGCATGGAATTGTTTATTGGATTTTCATAAAAGAATGCAATATCAACAACAATTTATTGAATAAAATACTCATAAAAGAATATTTTTATTGATAACTAAAATATATTAACAATATTTACGAACTACGAGTTTAGGACATTCCCAACAACCTCCCACTTAGACTAATACTCCAGTAAGACAAACATATAAATATATAGCATTTACAATATTGAGAAATAGATTGAAAATACAATAAACTAGGGCAACTAAAATACCCTTTGACATTCTCCCACTTGCCCTAGATTATGAGGCTCGTAGTCCTAGTCCAACCAGGTGACCTTCAAACACTTTAGCCGAGAGAGCCTTCGTAAAAGGTTCAAGGTTGTCTTCTGAGGCTATCTACGTGAATATCACGTCTCCTTGGTGTATGATCTCTCTGATGAGATGGTAATTTCTTTCGATGTGTTTTCCATGTTTGTGACTCCTTGGTTCCTTGGAATTAGCAACTGCACCGATGTTGTTACAATACAGAGTAATGGGTATGTGCATATTTTGAAACACTTCCAAATCTTTCAAGAACTTGCGTAGCCACACTACTTCTTTAGCTGTTTCGCATGCAGCTACGTATTCTACTTCTATCGTGGAGTCACCTATACAACTTTGTTTAATGTTTCTCCATACTATAGCTCCTTCATTAAGATTGAAAACTGATCCTAAAGTAGATTTCCTAGAATCTACATCAGTCTGAAAATCAGAATCAGTGTATCTTGTAAGAATCAAATCCTTAGGTCCATACACAACCGTATAGTCTCTCATTCTCCTAAGATACTTAAGGATGTTTTTTACAGCTATCCAATGACTATGTTCTGGATTAGATTGGAACTTGCTGACGATTCCAACTGCGAAGCATATGTCAGGACGTGTACACAATATAGCGTACAATAGACTCCCAATTACATATGCATATGGAATTCTTTTCATTTCCTCAATTTCTTGAGGTGTCTTAGGACACTGTTCCTTCGATAGATGAATTCCATGCCTAAAAGGTAACATACCCTTTTTCGAATTTTGCATATTATATCTTGACAACATTTTGTCAACATAAGATGCCTGAGATAGTGCTAGGATTCTATTCTTTGGATTTTGAAAAAATTGAATCCCAAGAACATATTGAGCATTTCCCAAATCTTTCATTTGGAACTGTGATGTTAACCATCTCTTTATATCAGAAAGGAAACTTGTCTCATTCCCAATGAGCAAGATATCATCAACATACTGTACTAAGAATGCTATTGTTTTGTTGACTATTTTCTTGTATACACAAGGTTCGTCAACATTCTACTCAAAGCCATAAGATTTGATCGCAGTGTCAAATCTTATATTTCAGGATCTTGAAACTTGCTTCAATCCATAAATGGATTTCATAAGCTTACAAACCTTTTGTTCTTAACCCTGTTCAATGAACTCTTCTAGTTGAGACATAAAAATACTTACATCAAGATGGTCATTCAAGAAAGTCTTCTTGACATCTATTTGCCATATTTCATAGTCATAATATGCGGAAATGGATAGAAGTATTCTTATTGATTTTATCATGGCAACAGGATAGGAAGTTTCATTATAATCAACCCCATTTTTTTAGGTAAAACCTTTTTCCATGAGTCTGCCTTTATAGGTTTGTACCTTGCCAGTTTGGACTTTTTTTCTCTTCTAGCTCCATTTACAACCTATAGGTTTAACCTCATGTGGTTGATCTACATATTCCCAGACAAAACTGAAGTACATTGACTCCATTTCTACATCCATGGCTTTTATACATTGTTCCCTATCAACATTATCCAATGCATGTTTAAAGGTTAATGGATCCTTTAGTCCATCATCAAGTATGATGTCTTAAGTTTCTGTTAAACCCATGTAGAGTTCAGGTTGATTAACAACCATTCCACTATGCTGAGACATTCTCAACTCTTGAGAAGGAGGTGATGGGGCAACAATTGTTGTTGATAGACCAGATTGATCAACAACTTTTGTTAATTTATCTGTAGTATCTTTAGTCATTTCTTTCAATATTACTTTACTACGAGATTGATGATTTTTTATATGATCTTCTTCCAAGAATGTAGCATTTTTCGAAACAAATATTTTATCTTCTCGAGGATCATAAAACAATCCACCTTTTGTTTCCTTAGGGTATCCAACACAGAGGCATAATTTTGAACGTCGTTCCAGTTTCTTAGGGTTTTGTACCAACACGTGTGTCAGACATCCTCAGACTCGGAAGTAATGTAAACTACCTTTACGTCCTTTCCACAACTCATACGGTGTTTTAGAAACATTTTTTTAGGGAACCATGTTCAAAATATATACCGCAGTCTGTACTGCGTACCCCCAAAAGGATTGAGGTAACTGAGCAAAACTCATCATAGATCGAACCATGTCTAACAAGGTTCGATTTCTCCTTTCTGCAATATCGTTTTGTTGTGATGTTCTAGGTGCTGTGAGTTGGGATTGAATTCCATGATCTACCAAATAGTTCTGGAATTGTAAATCCATATACTCACCACCTCGATTTGATCGAAGTGTTTTAATTCTTTTACCTAATAAGTTTTCTATTTCGGTCTTAAATTCCCTAAACTTTTCAAGAGTTTTACACTTGTGACTTACTAAGTAAATATAGCCATATCTAAAATAGTCCTCAATGAAATTGACAAAATATTCATATCCACCTCATGCTCTTATATTCATCAAACCACAAAGGTTTGAATGTATAAGTTCGAGAGGTTCTTTGGCACAAAAACCTTTTCCAGAAAAAGAACTTTTAGTCATTTTTTATTCAAGACATGATTCACAAGGAGGTAAACAATTGTCTTCTAGCTGATTTAGTGATCGTTTTTAATTAATCTCTCAATCCTATTGAGATTTATGTGACCAAGTCTGAGATGCCAAAGATAGGTAACAACTGAAGGAACTCTTAAACAAGAGTACCCATGAGTAGAAGCGGATCTTTCCGATTTCATTGTGATAGAATTACCACACATATATTCAAACATATAGATATGCAATGTAACACTAATTACTGGCATGCTTTAATAAATAAAATACAAAAGACAGAGAAAACATACTAGTTGAAGACTTTCTTCAATCGAACTCAGTCCAGCGGAAGTAAACTCCTCACACTTTTTATCGTCTAGCAAGCAGTCGATTAGCAGCACCACGGTCGTCTACACGATCAGCAGCGTACGAACAACCAGCAATTGGGGACGATACCACCACTCGAAGCCCTCAGTATTCTCAGAGTGAGAATCGAAAGGGTGGACTTTGATGGAATTGGTAGAGAGGAGGAGGAAAAAGTGATCGTGTAAAACGAACAAGCAAGTAAGAGAAAGAGATGACTATCGTATGGTCGTGTGCTTGTCGTTTAGGCCGGGGTACACGATCGTATAGGTTTAGCTAAGAAATCCTCTATCAAATGGTAAGCGATCATTTAGGTCTGCTCGACGCGCTAAGCGATCATATAGAAAACGTAAGCAATCGTTTAATACACAGGTGTGCGATCGTTTAGGAAGATGAGCACTATAATATAGGCTCTTAACGCTAAGCGATCTTATAGATTCCCACCATGAGCAATTTTTCTTATGTCTCTTACAAAATGGAAACAATTTTCATTTTATTCTTCAGTTACAAGAATTGAATTCGAACTTCCCACTTTCGCACGATTTCAAAGAAATACTCGGCCAATTATCTCATAATCGCCTAATTAATTAAATAATGAATATAATCATATTATATTCTTAACCTATAGTTTGATATCATATATCTACTATAGTGTTTTCTCCTCTACTTGATATAAATCATATTTATTTCCAATTTCCTCCAAAATAATGTATCTCATACATTTAATCAATTATATCATATATAATTAACCAGTTCAGTTATATCATCTATAATCGAACTCCCTCTTGTCAATTTGAACATTTCAAACTGACCCAAAAACTGATTCTCAACTTTATACAAGCTACCAAGGAGGCCTTACAGACCTACGGCTCGAAGCTCCAAGACATGATCCACTTGTATGCCACCACATACATGCTTAAGTTATATACAGACAACCAAAAATTTTAGGTTTATTAGTTTGTGGTAAAGCAAATAAAACATTCAACTGAGCAAAATCAAGAAGTGAAGTAAAATATCATATATTATACATCACAAGCATTCGTACAAACTATAGGACACGAAACTTTAGGGCCTCAATTCCAACAATCTCCCACTTGTCCTAAAATGAAGTGGGGTGTACAAAAACTAGTACAAAACAATAAACTAGGGCATAAAAGCCCAGTACAAGAAAATCTCCCACTTACTCTAGTCCAGCCACGAGCGATCCTCAAAACCCATGCTCTGAAGGTGACCCTTAAACACTGTAGTGGTAAGAGCCTTCGTAAACGAGTCAGCAACATTGTGCTTCGAAGCGGTCTTCGTGACGATCACGTCCCCTCGATGCACTATCTCGCGGATCAGGTGATACTTCCGCTCTAAGTGTTTGTTGCGTCTGTGACTCCTAAGCTCCTTGGAGTTTGCCACAACCCTACTATTGTCACAATAAAGGGTAATGGGCCTAGACATATCTGGAACAATTTCCAATTCTGTCAAGAAATTCCTGAGTCAGACAGCCTCCTAAACAGTTTCGCAAGCCACTACGTACTCTGCCTTCATAGTGGAATCGGCGATGCACCCCTGCTTAGTGCTTCACCATACTACAGCTCCTCCGTTAAGAGTAAAGACTGACCCTTAAGTGGACTTGCGAGAGTCTCTATCAGTCTGAAAGTCAGAATCTATGTATCCAGTAAGGATCAAATCCCTAGATCCACACACGACCATGTAGTCCCTCGTTCTCCGAAGATACTTGAGGATATTTTTCACTACTATCCAGTGACTCTGGCATGGGTTAAACTGATACCTACTAACTATTCCCACAACATAACAGATCTCTGGTCAAGTATAGAGCATCGCATACATCAAACTACCAACGATAGATGCATATAAGACCCGTCTCATCTCCTCAACCTCTTGAGGCATCTTAGGACACATGTCCTTAGACAAAGTGACTGCATGCCTGAACGGCAGTAGGCCCCTCCTGGAGTCCTGCATCGAGTACTTGAGCAATATCTTGTCAATGTACGATACCTGAGACAGTGTGGGACTTTGTTCTTACGATCCCAAAAGATCTGTATACCCAGAACAAACTAAGCCTCTCCATAATCTTTCATTTGTAATTGGATCGCTAGCTAGTTCTTAACTACAGTCAGTAGACCTACATCATTCCCAATGATTAGTATATCGTCTACATACAACACTAAGAATACTACTGAAGCGTTGATGATTTTCTTATAGACACAAGGTTCATCAATGTTCTAGTAAAAGCCATATGACTTGATCGCAGTATCAAACCGTATGTTCATAGATCTAGACGCTTGTTTCAGCCCATAAATAGACCGATTCAGCTTGCAAACTTTTTTGCTTTTGATCTTGGGCTATGAATCCCTCGAGTTGCACCATGTAAATGGTCTCCTCAAGATTGTCAATCAGAAAGGCCGTCTTGAAATCCATTTTCCAGATCTCATAATTATAATAAGTTGCAATGGCAGGAGGATACGGATCGACTTTAACATGGCAAAAGGAGAGAAAGTTTCCTCATAGTTGACTCCCTCTACTTGGGTATAACCTTTTGCCACAAGTCGAGCCTTGAAGGTTTGCACCTTCTCATCAGCACCCTGTTTGTGCTTGTAGATCCATTTACAACTTATAGGTCTTACCCAATCAGGCTAATCTACAAGATCCCATACTAAGTTGAAGTACATCGACTCCATCTCAAGATCCATGTTTTTGACCCATTCATTTCGGTCTACATCATCCATTTTCTTCTGATAAGACAACGGATCCTCAACGTCACCATCTACTACCAAAGCAAGGATTTTCGTGAAATCCAGATAGCAAATGGGTGGGTTCACATCTTCTCACTACATTCAAGTTCCCTCAACTCTTGAGGTGGAGCCGACCTACTAGATGAACTACCATCAACAACTCTTGTTGATGTAGCAGGCTCTTCAACAACTCTTGTTGAAGTTTCAGTAGTTTCATTGGAAAGCTCACACAACACGACTTTGATTCGTGGACTGTGCTCCCTTATATGATCCTCCTCAAGGAAAGTAGCATTTGTTGAAACAAACACCCTATTTTCCGTCGGATCAAAAAAATAACCGCCTCGTTTACCTTTGGGGTAGCCTACAAAAAGGCATAACCTCGATCGTGGTTCCAACTTCTTGGGATTAGCCTCAAGCACATGTGCAGGGCAACCCCAAATGCAAAAGTGACGTAAACAAGCTTTACGCCCGTTCCACAACTCCAGAGGCGTTCTCGCAACACTCTTGAAGGGAACACAGTTGAGTATGTATATTACCTGTCTCTTATACACATCTAGATGTGTATAAGAGACAGCATGTGCAGGGCAACCCCAAATGCAAAAGTGACGTAAACTAGCTTTACGCCCGTTCCACAACTCCAGAGGCGTTCTCGCAACACTCTTGGAGGAACACAGTTGAGTATGTAATCTGTCTCTTATACACATCTAGATGTGTATAAGAGACAGGTGCAGGGCAACCCCAAATGCAAAAGTGACGTAAACAAGCTTTACGCCCGTTCCACAACTCCAGAGGCGTTCTCGCAACACTCTTGAAGGGAACACAGTTGAGTATGTATATTACAGTGTCTGTCTCTTATACACATCTAGATGTGTATAAGAGACAGAACATGATTAGTGGCGCCCGAATCAATTATTCAAGCAGAATCATTATTCTCCACTAAACAAGTTTCAACTACAAGTAAATCATGTTTACCTTTATCTACCTTAGCCTTACCCTTGGCGACCTTCCTTTCCTTCAACCAGCGAGGACAGTTCCTCTTACAGTGTCCATCCTAGTTGCAGTGGAAACATTTTCCCTTTTCAACCAGCGGCAGACGCCTTCTGAGGGCGACAGGCGGCAAATTAGTAAGCGCTTTCCCTTTCCCCTTACCACCCTTCTTCTTCTTCTTCTTCTTCTTCTTCTTCTTCTTCTTCTTCCCCTTTGCAGAGTTAGAAGTAGAAGGTGTAGACTTCAATCTGAGGTCGAACCTCTATGGAATGTCCTAGAAGATGAAGCAACATTTACCTTACTTTTCAGTAAAGAGTGGTGGTCTGCAAGTCATTAAGGAGAGTTATAAGGGTATATTTCACTTTGTTAAGAATCACATTACTAACAAAGTGCAGGAAGCTCTTCGACAATGAATGCAGGATTATGCTAACCTGGCTACCCCATCATTGATGGTAGACTCATTCAACTCCTTCATATTGAAATGGACCATCATGTTAAGCATATGTTCACGAACAAAGGTGCTTTCCTCCATCTTAGAGTTGAATATATACTTAAAAGCCTCGTACTTGAGCTGTTCAGATGGTTATCCAAACATCCCCCACAGTAACTCCATGATCTCAAGCGCTGAGACCATGGGTTCATGCTTCTTGGCCAAGACGTCATTAAGACTTGCCAAGATATAGGCTCAGGCCTTCTCATTTTCTCGTGTCCATCGCTCGTATGCCTCTCAAACATTTCGAGCGGCATTGGGAGCTGGAATAGGTGGACAGGCCTCTGTGAGAGCAAACATGAGATCTCCGATGATTAGAATAGTCGTGATCATGTGTTTCCATGTTGAAAAATTATCACCAATTAGTTTCTCGGCGCTTAGCAAAGTTATTGTGGTTGTAGCCTGTTGCTGAAAAACGAACAAAATTTTATAAGATTTTGCTAAACCACATTTTAACCAATTAATTTTACAAAACAGTTTCCAAGTACCCCTAAATGTAAGACTTCTATTTTGCAATGATGTCCCAATAAGGCAGGACAAACGTCACTAGTGGGGTGATCAGATCCCTCATCACTGGGATGAAATATTCTCAACCATTAGGCAGATCTAACTCTTTGAACTGAACCTAACAGCCACCATTTACTTTGTCCAGAAATGTTAACCTTTAACAATTCCACGTAAGTGTGACCCCTCACTTTTGGCGCCAGAGTCCCACTCTAATGAGCTCACCGTAGGGAAGAAGCAGATTAGGATAAGAGTCTAAGTAACCTTATCCTCTTTCAGAAAATCAAATAAAGAAACGCGCAAAACTGTCATCCTATAAGGGGACACTCCCAGGGTGCCTCGAGGCGATGCGTAGTAACTTTATTCTATCCAACGAGGGAGATCGTGAGATATGCTGTCACACTTCCCGCTTCCACTTACTATGAACACGCTCTCCATCCACCTTAGTTGCATTTTTAACGCAATTAACAAAATTGCAAAGTTTTTACTATTTACTCTTTCTCTTTCTACTTCATTCATAAAGACTTGTCATCGCATACATAGTATATCATTTTTACTTTCACCGCAATTTATATTTCTGTATAAACCCAAATTCTTTATTCATTGTTAAAAACTGGTCGCATGTATCACAATAGTAGCGCATTAATGAAAACAATCCCTGTGTTCGACCTCGGATTATTCTGAGAAACTTGCATTGGAATTATACTTGGTTTCAACGCAACGAAACTTGTGACACACACTACTACATCGCATACTATGAACATATCATTAACAACGCATATACTTAGACGTACTATCGCATAGAAATTCTCTTTATCGCAAAGCACTTAAGCGCAATTAGAGCAGCGTTAGAGCTTGAATAAGAGATTAAATTTTATATCATCATCTAGTGCATGGGCGCGTTAAACAACACCCGAGCATCCGATACTCAGCGATCGCCTACCCCATCGTCTACACGACCCGATAAACTCTTGATCGTCTTCTTGCTCCAATAACGGCAACCCTTGCTTTGAACTTCTTCACGAACGACTCAGAACTCAAACTAACTTTGAATTACAGACTCGATAACAATTAATTATGCCCAAAAACATAGAGGCAGTTACAATTAACTGAAAATGTAAAAGAATTAATCAAACCGAGGTTTCATCCCAAACAATTTAACAATTAAACAGAGAGTAGATATGTTGCACCCACCGCGAATGTGTATGCAATTCTTTGCATCAATGAAATTTGAATATAAGAAACCTGGCTCTAATACCAATTGAAGGAACTCTTAAACAAGAGTAATCATGAGCGGAAGCGAATCTTTCTGATTTTATTGTGACAAAATTACCACACACACATTCTAACAAACAGATATGCATTGTAACACTAATTACTGGCATGCGTTAACAAATAAAATACAAAAGATCGAGAAAACGTACCATTTGAATACTTTCTTTAATCGAACTCGATTACGCGGAAGCGAACTCTACACGCTCCTTGTCGTTCAGTAAGCAGTCGCCTAACAGCACCACGGTCGTCTATACGATCAGCGACGTACAAACTGTTGGGGTTGATGTCCTAAAGTCTCATGTCCTGTAGTTTGTAAACAGTTTGTACGAACGCTTGTGTTGTTAATATATTATATTTACTTCACATCTTGTATTTTGCTCAGTTACTTGTTTTATTTGCTTTACCACAAACTAATAAATATAAAATCCCTGGTTATCTGTACGTGTCTCAAGCATGTATGTGGTGACATACAAGTCCATCATGTCTCGAGTGATAACCAAAATGGTCTGTAGTATATGAATATAGGAGGGAAACCTTATCCTTGTAACGCTACGGACATGGCCCCCTTTGTGAAATGGTCACAAGTGTTGTGACTTGTCACAGACGATCTGATCCTGATCATTCGTGTTGGGGACATGCAAGCGGGGGCGTCCTATACAAAGAGTTTATATAAGACCTGACCACGAAGTGTTAACATCTTGTTATATAACACCGTTCATGATAGAGACTTTACTTCACTAGGATGACCATAGGTAATATAACCTCAATCCTGAGTGAGTTTGGAACTCCTGCGATTGAGGGCTGTCCTTTGATTTGTATGGGTATGCGTGGCCAGGTCGTCGATCCAAACCTACCATTTTGAGGATTCATCTGATTTGGGAGTTGGGAACTCAGCTACACAAGATAGAATTAACTTCTTCCCCGAGGTAGAGGTAAGTAGATAGATAGCTCCCTTAAGAGCTGATTCTGGGGCTTGAACGATGTGGTGCCACACACCTTCTCTTGGCCTGAGAGGTGTTCACACATAGTTGGACTATGTTGTATTGTTCATTAGAAGAATCAATGGTACCTAAGGAGTGAGATGTAACTACAAGGGCAAAATGGTAATTTGGCCTAGCTGTAGTTACGAGCATCTGTGAAGAGTCATCGTACTCATGATTGGTTATATCCGATGGACACATAAATATATTTGTGGTAAGAATAGTTCATAACGGATGGTAGATCTCGTGGCTAAAGAGTTTAGTCAGCTATTCACGGACCGTTGGAGCTTCGAACCACAGGTCCATTAGGTCCTCTGGGTAGCTTGGATAAAGTTAAGAACCAGTATTTGGGTTAATTTGAAATGTTCAAATTGACAAGAGGAAGTTCGATTATATATGATCTAATTGGACTGGTTAATTATATATGATATAATTGGCTAAATGTATGAGATACATTATTTTGGAGGAAATTAGATATAAATATGATTTATATCAAGAGAGGAGAAAATACTCTAGTAGATATGTGATATCAAACTATAAGATAAAAATATAATATGGTTATATTTATTAATTAATTAGTTGGTCAATTATATGATAATTAATCCAAAATTCACGTTCGGACGCTATTTCCTACACGATCGGATAGCTTCTCTAAGCGATCGTATAGTGTGCCGATTTTGCTAAATGATCGTGTACATTTTCCTAAACAATCATTCAGTAAATCCTACATAATCGTGTAGCTTCTCCTAAACGATAAAGATTCTTTTATGCAATAGCGCCTTTTTCCCTCCTACTTGCTTATCGCCTACACGATTCATGTTTCCGCCTTCCTCTACATAATTCACCAAAGGTCACGCTTTAGGCACTTCGAGAATACCCGGGGCTCTTTACTAGTGGTGTCATCCCCATGGCGGTCGTGTTCGTGCGGTTGTTCGTGTTGCTATCATTGATGTTGCTGCTGAGCATTGGTAGATCGCGTGGAGGTTCCACTGTGTTGAGTTCCAAAGTGTCGAAGACTGTCTTCAACTGGTATAGAACTCTCTCCCTTGTTATTTATCTTATTCTTAGCATGTCGATAATTAGTGTTTGTTTGTATAACTGTATGTTGAATGTATATTATTGTATTTTGGTCACTATGAGATCGGAGCAATTCGAACGTGCTCATGGAACTCTTCGGTAAGAGATCCTTCAATTGGTATCAGAGCCAGGTTGGTGAGATGACGATGCGAGTAGGCATCGGACACGTCGTCTCAGCTATAGCAGTGGGAGGACTCCAGTTAGCTTTACATAATAGGTTTCTTATTTTAACTGATATACATATAGTTCCTGAACTAAAGAGGAACCTCATTTCTATAAAGTGTTTATTGCAATGTAAATATACTATCTCATTTAATGTGGATAAAGCATTTATTCATAAATATGGTGTTTTTATTTGCATAGCAAATCTAGAATCGAATTTATATGTGCTATGGTCATTAGCCATTAATTCTCTCCATAATACTGACTTTTTCAGAACTGCAGTAACTCAATCAAAACGTTGACGAATTTATCCAAAAGAAAATACCCAACTTTGGCATTTACGTTTAGGCACATCAATCTCAAAAGGATTAAGAGATTGGTGAAGAATGGACTTCTAAATGAGTTAGAAGAAAATTCATTACCAGTGTGTGAATCTTGCCTTGAGGGTAAGTGATAACTTGTAGAAGTACAAGTTATTTATGCTGCTTTATATAGATATTGCGGTTAAAAGAGAGAAAATATGC
This sequence comes from Benincasa hispida, assembly GCF_009727055.1. Lineage (NCBI taxonomy): Eukaryota > Viridiplantae > Streptophyta > Magnoliopsida > Cucurbitales > Cucurbitaceae > Benincasa > Benincasa hispida. The sequence goes on along the minus strand of NC_052360.1, from coordinate 80,951,278 downwards.
GTCGATTGTATGGAAATTGGCTAGGAAATACAAGAATTATAAATTATCGATAATACACCAATTGACACCATTGTGATGGTAGGAAAGGATATTTTCAGTATGTTTTCCAGGAAATCAAGTCACCGCTTGCAATCAAGGCTCAAAGAGAAACTAAACAACGCATCTCCGTCGCATTGCGCCCGTCAATCAATATTGAAGAGATGATCAACGTAATGACGGCGCATGCCACAATCGATCCAGAGCTTAACTTTAACCGCATGCGGTAATAAACGCAACACCGCATGCGAGCACACGATCGAAAGATGCAAATGAGCAACGCAATTACGGAGGATTCTGACACGTGTACAGCTAACCATTGTGCATTTTTTACGAATTGATTGCATAACAGAAGGAATATTTATTCCATCATTTTCAGAGCTGCCATAACAATAAAATGGGGTCCATACTGTAAAGAGTCAAAACCTTCATCTATAAATACTCTCAGAGAATTCCCTAAAAGAGATACTTGATTCGACACCATTTTGATATTTGTATATTGAGAGAGAGGTTGGTCTAAGTGCTGATCAGAGAAGATCTAGGAAAAAAAGAGACAAGGCCGAGAGGTGAGTCTCAGGGCAAATCATTTCAAATTCCCATCGTGAAGCTCTGTACCTAGATCAATTCTATCAGACGAGCAAGCCTGAGAGGGAAGCTCTTCTGACCATTCAATCTATACGCTGGCAAGCGATTTCTCCATCCAGATCTATGTCAAGACGTTGGCACTCTTTTGTATTTTTTTCTATCTCTATCATCAATTGTATCTCATCTTCTTAGTCTAAATCGTTCACATCATGTATCAGACGCTTGATTCTATAATTAAATGTCATGATCATTCTCATCTCCATATTTCTGTCTACTTCCGTTCCTCCATGAATCATTTTCTCTACGATGGTTTCTTAATCCCTTGATAATTAGAATGAATTAAACAAGTAAATTAATTAGTGCTAAAGAAATAAATATGTTTAGCTAAAGCATGCTAGACGGCATCTTCACCTGTGAGAGCAGAAGTGAAGATGCCATTCTGATCTGTCAAGAGAATGTTAAAAGAATGCGTTAACTAAAGCGAGAAATACTTCCAGAGATGGAAGCAACCTTGTGTTCATTACGTTCATCCCTGTTTCATCACAAAGATGTGGAAAACGTGGTCGATCACCGGGAGGTGTACGCCAAGGGAAAGTAGAACCATGGTTATATATTTAACACAATTAATGAACTTGCGATGTTTGTACTAGTTAGCTTTCCTATTTCTGTTTCATACATAAAGCCTTGCCACCGCATAACACGATTCTTTGTATAATCTTCATAGTCAATCTCAATCTCGGTATCATGTATCATGTAACCTATATCTTGTATCATCATAGCTTAGGTTTACTTTTATCGCATTTACTTTATTATTGCAATTTATGTTTATCGCACAATTTTACTTTATTGCACTTTAAATACCTGTACACACTTTTATTAAATTGAAAAACCCCCGGTCGCATATATCACGAATGTAACGCATTTAACCTAAAACAATCCCTGTTTTCGACCTCAGATCACACTAGGAAACTTGCGGTGGAATTATACTTGGTTCCAACACAAGGAAACTTGTGACAATGCATAGCATACTACAAGAACATTCACGAATAATGCATAACTAAAAGTAGTATCGCATAAAGAAAGTATGTCTGAATAAGCATAACACAGTATCCACATTCCATGTATATCCCAAGTCATCAAGTTTATGGTAACATGAGCTTGTATGATCCATCATTCATCACCATCCATATGCTTATTTAAAATCATCACATTGTAAAGCTTGTCAAATTTATATGCATCCATGCGTTGTATGACATAAGATAAGAACATCCAATTCTATGCCCCAACAAGTTTATGGTGTCGTTGCCGGGGATTGGTTAACAGTTATTGTTGAGTATGTTTGTGGTATTTTGCAAGACAGATCCCTTTGTACTGGCTATTCAACAAGAAGAGCAGTCAAAATTTTATGAGTACTGGGACCGAACCAGAATTCGAAGCTGACCCAGAGATCGACCGTACATTTCACACTAGGGCACGCTAGAACTGAGTGAGGTGAAAAAAAGCAACTAATATGGCAGATAATAATGACAATGTGGCTTCCGCAGGAACTCAAGGGGCAGTACAGCCAACACAAGATCCAGTTTTCCTTGCTGCTGACCGCAACAATCCCATCAGAAACTACGCGACACCCAACCTGTACGATTTTTCACCTGGGATTTCAAGGTTGATGGTCGAGGAGAATGCGAGATTTGAGATCAAGCTAGTCATGCTCCAAATGATCCAGAACGCAGGGTAATTTAGGGGTCTGTAAGGTGAAGACCCACATGCCCACCTGACCAGCTTTGTCAAGATTGCGGCAACTTCTCAATACCTGGCATTACCTCTGAGGGTATTAGACTATATCTCTTCCCTTATACCTTGAGGGATGAAGCCAAGAGGTGGGCTCACTCACTGGATCAAAATGAGATTACTTCATGGGATCAGCTGGTTGAACGGTTCATGAAGAAGCTCTTCCCATCGGCTGTCAACGCAAGGCAACAGAAAGATGTGTTGAACTTTGAACAAATGGACAATGAGACCTTGAGCACCGCCTGGGTGCGATTTAGGAGACTAGTGAAGAACTGCCCGTATATCGAGATACCCGATTGTATCCTGATCGAGATATTCTATAATGGTCTGAACAGCTCAATGCAGATTATTGCTGACGCCTCCGCGGTAGAAGGTTTTATGGATAAGACGTATACTGAGGCCAGGGTCATCCTTGATTGTATCTCGCAGAACATGGATGACTGGATTGATGATGGTTGTGGAGGTAGAGGCTCCGAAAGAAGAAAGAACGAATCTGCCATTGTCCCTGTGGAGACAATGACGACACGGGCCGCTCAGATGGCCGTAGTGACCTCAATTCTCCAATCGATGGCAATTAATCAAGGAGCCATCTCCCAACAAACAGCACAACCGACTGTGCCAGCTCAAGTGGTCGGGATCAGTTGCGTTAATTACGGAGGGGCTCATGCGACAGACATGTGCCCATCAAATGTCCAACAAGTTTGCACCATCCAGAAAAACCCCTTACGTAACACATATAATCCTGGTTGGAGGAACCATCCTAACTTTGGTTGGGGAGGGAATCAAAACCAAGGAGGGCCAAGCAATCATTAGGGTGGCAATTCAGGGAATCAAGGAAACCCTCCTCCCTTTCACCATAATTCTAATCAAGGTCAACAAAGGCAATCACACAATCAACAACCCTCATCTTCAAACAACTCTGGAAGCTCATTAGAGACCCTGCTCAAGCAGTACATGGATAAAAATGATGCGGTGATGCAGGCGCAAGTGTCTTCCATAAGGAATCTAGAAATTCAAGTGGGGCAGCTGGCTTCTGAACTTAGAAATAGAACACCTGGAACGTTGCCCAACAACTCTGAAGCCCCGGATCTCGTCGAAAGAAGCAATGTCCCTGAAGACATTGGGCAGGCAATTTGTACCGCCTATAGAGATGTGGATTGCGCTCATTCAAAGAAAATCATCTCAAATCTATGTTTAAATGCTTTCTAAATTCTTGTCTTTATTGCTTTATGAACCTTATCATTTATTGCTTCTTTAAATCTGCTTTTATGACTTTATGAATTTATTCTTTCATTTAATTCACTTACATTTATTTCTGTGCTTTCTTTAATTCCTTTAACTTTTCTGTATTTAATGCGTTACTCTTTAACTGGTGAATGATTGAGAAATAAGAAGAAAATGATTACCGCAAGTCAAAGCAACTTGCATTGATGAAAAATAAAAATAAATATAAAAAAAGAAAAAAAGATTTTAAAAAAAAATTGGCGACCACGGTGGGAGCAAGCCAACAACAGCAACTCTTCTCCCAAAAACAAGCCTTCTTCGGCCAAAGAATTGATGAGGTAATGGAGCAAGTCAACAATTTACAACACAGTGCTGCTATGGCAAGGCAGGCGTTGATCAACACTCAATGCAACACTTATACGATCCACCTGCACCAAAAGCAAATAGCAGAGCGAAACCATGAGTACTTTAATTACCTGACAGTGTACCTTCATGGTCCCATGGTGCCTCCGCATCTTCAGCAGCCTCTAATCTTTGAAGAAGCTCCTCCCATACTACCTCAAAACCCTCCATCAGAACCTCCTACTCCTCAACAATAATTCTTGCAACTTATTTTTTTTATGCGGCCATTTTGTATTTTTATTTACTTATTATTTTTCTAAGTTAGCTAAATTCTTTGATTCTTTGTACAGGCAACAATTTTTATATTGTGTTAATTTTTAATTATTTTTTATACTTAGTTAATATTCAATACAATTGAGTACATATTCTCTCTATCTGCCTGTGTCTTTCCTTTATCATCTTTTGTCAACTTTGCAATATTCTTAATCTTTTATTTCTGCATTCTTCATTGCGCTACCATGATGTACAATATGTTTACGCTTAGAAACATTTCCCATACTTTGTAATTTTTAACTAACACTTAGTTAATTCTTAGTTTAGCGGTACTTTACCTTTTATCTTTCAAAGTTCTGCTCAAACCATCCTTTTGAAATTTTTTCTAAGTGTTTGTCTATTCTATCCAAACAACGCAATGAAAACCTTGAGCATCTCTAAATTTGGGGGTGGGGAAAGTCTAAGCAGATCAGATTAAGATTATGTGGTCTTTAAGAAAATGCGTTCATTTTCTATCAAAAAAAAATATATAAAACTTCAATGTCAGCGCAAGGGAATACTCAAAAACATTCCCAACCTGATAAGAGTTAGTTGTGAAAGGAACCTGCTCGTAGTTGGATGTTCACATGACACCCGTGGGAGAAAGCCAAAACGAAGGTGGGTTTCCAAGAACGACGCATTATGAAAAGAAAAAAAAATAAAAGAGTGCAAGAGACAACTCCTCTGAATATCATGAGTTAAAGTTGAAATTGGCACACAACCGTGGTTGGATGTTCGCATGACACCCGTGGGAACAAGCCAAAACGAAGGGTGTAACCATGATCAACAGTCTCTAATAAATGATGCAAAATTTGAACACTGCATATGGACGCATCAAGTTGTTTTGATAAAGAAGAGGTAAACATTCTTTTTAAGACTAGAAAAGCATTTTTTAGCAGAAATTTGTTATATAGAAGAATAAAGTAGGGCTTTGTTATGAATTAGCAAGGATGGAAGAAAATTGCGTTGTCAAATAATGTGCCTAAGTGTAGCATTCGGAGCAACCAATCGACGCAAAAATTTAGGATAGAAATTGATAATAATTGCCTTAGTAGAAGATATGCTTGAGGACAAGTACATATCTAAATTTGGGGGTGTGATAACTTGTAGAAATACAAGTTATTTATGCTACCTTATTTAGATATTGCAGTTAAAAGAGAGAAAATATACGTCGATTGTATGAAAATTGGCTAGGAAATATAAGAATTATAAATTATCGCCAATACACCCACTGACACCATCGCGATGGTAGGAAAGGATATTTTAAGTCTATTTTGCAAGAAATCAAGTCACCGCTTGCGATCAAGGCTCAAAGAGAAACTAAACAACGCATCTCTGTCACATTGCACCCGTCAATCAATACTAAAGAAACGATCAATGCAATGACGGCGCATGCGACAGTTGATCCAGAGCTTAACTTCAACCGCATGCGGTAATAAAAGAAACACCGAATGCAAGCACAAGATCGAAAGATGCAAATGAGCAATGTAATTGCAGAGGATTCTAACACGTGTACAGCTAACCGTTGTGCATTTTTTACGGATTCATTGCATAACAGAAGGAATATTTATTCCACCATTTTCGGAGCTGCCATAACAATAAAGTGGGGTACACACTGCAAAGAGTCAAAGTCTTCATCTATAAATACCCTCAGAGAATTCGCTAAAAGAGATACTTGATACAAGGTATTTTGATATTTATATATTAAGAGAGAGGCTGGTCTGAGTGCTGATCGGAGAAGATCCGGGAAGAAAAGAGACAAGGGCGAGAGGTGAGTCTTACAGAAAATCATTCCAAATCCCCGTCGCGAAGCTTTGTACCTAGATCAATTCTACCAGACGAGCAAGCCTGAGAGGGAGGCTCTTCTGACCATTCAATCCATACGCTGGCAAGCGATTTCTCCATCCAGATCTGTGTCAAGATGTTGGCACTCTTCTGTATTTGTTTCAATCTCTATCATCAATTGTATCTCATCTTCTTAGTCTAAATCGTTCACATCATGTATCAGACGCTTGATTCTATAATTAAATGTCATGATCATTCTCATCTCCATATTTTTGTCTACTGCCCTTCCTCTATGAATCGTTTTCTCCACGATGTTTTCTTAATCCCTTGGTAATTAGAATGCATTAAACAAGTAAATTAATCTGTGCTAAATAAATAAATATGTTTAGCTAAAGTATGCTAGATGGCATCTTCACCTGTGAGAGCAAAAGTGAAGATGTCATTCTGATCTGTCGAGAGAAGGTTAGAAGAATGTGTTAACTAAAGCAAGAAATACTTCCAGAGATGGAAGCAACCTTGGATTCATTATGTTCATCCCTATTTCACCACAGAGATGTGGAAAACGCAGCCGATCACCGAGAGGTGTACGCCAAGGGAAAGCAGAACCGTGGTTATATCTTTAATGCAATTAATGAACTTGCGATGTTTGTACTAGTTATCTTTCCTATTTCTGTTTCATACATAAAGCCTTGCCACCCCATAACACGATTCTTTGTATAATCTTCACAGTCAGTCTCAATCTCGGTATCATGTATCATGTAACCTATATCTTGTATCATCATAGCTTAGGTTTACTTTTATCGCATTTACTTTATTATTGCAATTTATGTTTATCGCACAATTTTACTTTATCGCACTTTAAATACCTGTACACACTTTTATTAAATTGAAAAACCCCCGATCGCATATATCACGAATGTAATGCATTTAACCTAAAACAATCCCTGTGTTCGACCTCGGATCACATCGAGAAACTTACGGTAGAATTATACTTGGTTCCAACGCATAGCATACTACAAGAACATTCACGAATAACGCATAACTAGAAGTAGTATCGCATAAAGAAAGTATGTCTGAATAAGTATAACACAGCATCCACATTCCATGTCTATCCCAAGTCATCAAGTTTATGGTAACATGAGCTTGTATGATTCATCATTCATCCCCATCCATCTGCTTATTTAGAATCATCGCATTGTAAAGCTTGTCAAATTTATATGCATCCATGCATTGTATGACATAAGATAAGAACATCCAATTCTATGCCCCAATAGTAAGATGACTAAACGACCTTTTACTGGAAAAGGTTATAGAGTCAAAGAGTCTCTTGAGTTAGTACATTCTGATCTTTGTGGTCCTATGAATGTGCGAGATCGAGGTGGATATGATTATTTTATCAATTTCACTGATGATTACTCAAGGTACGAGGATAAAGGGCAGAAATGCACGTTGTTACAGTGCTAAGTTATTAAACAATACAGGTTTGCATTGATAAAATATGTTAGATTGCGTCCAAAAAGCATTAAGTTCATAACATTGCGGTCGCATGCGATCATCGCAAAAAAATAAACTTTTATATTTTGTGTAGAATATGCGTTGACGCAAGACGGAAAGTGCAATCACAAGAAATCAATGGTTGAGCGCAGCATTACCACAAGGCTTTACGGTAATTTGTGCTCGCAAACATCTGCTCAAGAAGGATTGCCGCATAGAGCTGGCGTTGACGCAAGACGAAGATGCACCCATCATATTAGGACGACCATTCCTCTCGACCGGTCGTGCTCAAATTGATGTGCACAAGAGGGAAATCATACTGAACATCAATAGGGAAAAGTGCCGGATTAAGGCAGACAAGATTCCGAAAGATCGAGAAAAGAAGAAAAAGCCTCCATGGATGTGAAAAGCCCAGCTTGGAATAAGTAGTCCCTGAGTTACTATATGACTCAACGTCATCAGGGACGCAATCCTTTTAAATATCCTTTCTCTGAATCAATACTTCATGAACTTTTATCTTTTTGTTATTATCGTTTATCTGTCTGCATCCTACTTCTTTATATTAAAAAAAAAGTAAAAGATTTTGTCTTGTTTAAAATTATTTGACCATCTCGATGTTTTTCTTTGCAAATGATCAAGGTACACGATTGCGGAGGCACTGCACGAAGATGCAACTACTTTATTCCATCACCGCAACCCAAAGGAAGTATATCGCCGCAAAGCGAGATGCGTCAACAAAAATTGTGGGCGATGGCGCAAATTTGGAGGTTGTATTTTTTCCTTCACTTTATTCCAAATTCTGCACTTTCGCATCACATTTTAATTTTGAAAGTCTTATCACCGCATCCTTTTTTATTACCGCAATCATCTAACATTGATGAATTTAGTAAGTCACCATATGCTTTCTCTTTGCCAATTATGGTTTCAATAATGAAACACATGCTTCTATTTTTTTTTTCATATATACTAGAGTCAACTTAATTTTCGGATAGTCACCTCATGAAATATTTCTAGAAGTTAGAGGTCTGCTAGCTTTCTTTCAAATTGACCCTTTACCAAACTTCCTAAGAACATCGCATGACTTCTTTCAATTTTTTGGCAATGAGGACATTGCCGCATTTTAAATTTGGTGGTGAGGTATTTATTTTCGACCTTGCTATTGGGAGGAAAATTTTGAGAATAACAACTCCACTGTCAACACAATGGGGAAACCTATGTTGATAAGAGTTGAGTTGTGAAGGGCAGTTACCCGTAGTTAGATGTTTGCATGACACACGTGGGGACAAGCCAAAACAAAAGTAAGTCACCAGGATCAACGCATCAATAAATGACCACAACTCCACTATCAAGTAGGTATGAGTTTAGTCTGAGAAAGAGCGTCTTGCTCGTAGTTGGATGTCCGCATGACACACATGGGGGCAAGCCAAAACGAAGGCGAGGCATTTGGATCAGCACAAGGTCAGAAAAAAAAATAACAATGTCAAAAATATGCAAGCATAAAAATCATTTAACACCTCAGTGAAAAAAATTTTAAAATAAATCATGCGATATCCTGGAATTTAGTAAAGTCATTTTGAAGGTTAAACTTGCGGTCCCTAGATCTTAGAAATATTTTAAGAGGAAACTTAAATAAGAATTGGGAAAATTTTGGTGTATAGGATTTGAATGAAGTATCCTTGAGAAATCTAGAAAAAGAGATTGCAGTCGACATTTTAAAGAAAATCTTTAGTTTATGCTTGAGGACAAGCATTGTTTAAATTTGAGGGTGTGATAACAGACATAAATACACATTATTACAGTGCTAAGTTATTAAACAATGCAGGTTTGCGTTGATAAAATATGTTAGATTGCGTCCAAAAAGCATTAAGTTCATAACATTGCGGTCGCATGCGATCATCGCATCAAAACAGTTAACTTTTGTATTTTTATGCAGAAAATGCGTTGACGCAAGACGAAAAGCACGATCACAAGAAATCAATGGTCGAGCGCAGCATTACCGCAAGGCTTTGCGGTGATTTGTGCTCGCAAACATCTGCTCAAGAAGGATTGTCGCATAGAACCGGCGCAACTTGGTGGGCGCATCTGGGTGAAAAGCATAATTAATCACGATGGGACAGAAAGCTGATGACAGTCGAATCTAAATTAAGTTGACAAGCCACTAACGATAACAAGTACACTCAGCTTTTTGGTGACAAATATTCGGCGCATCAGTCAGAGAATTAAAGTCATCTCATCTGTGCAATCATAAGAGAGAAGCCATCTTTCACCTCGAAGCTCTATAAATACCGAAGGCAACCTTCAGAAAAGGGGTTCAACAAGTTCAGAGAGTTAGAGAATTTTCCCTTAGATAGAATAGCCTTGTTCTTAGTTTTTCTTTTGTTTTAAGGCAGAAGCGAGAGAAGCGAGATTGTGCTGATAGATTATTCCAGTGAACTTGGGAGAGTTCCGGAAGCGTCAAGATCAGAGAGAGGGCCAGCTTCTGCAGAAGCAAACATATCTTTTGAACAGAATAGAGTTGACAGTGTAAAGGCCTTAGGAAGCAAGGGATTGCTACCAGGCTCTCTATCCTTATCTTCCATTGTTATTTTGTACTCAAACTTATCTATAGAAATGGAATTTACTTTTTTATATCTGTTCACTCTTTGTTTATTATGCATGAGTAACTAAATTTGTCGAATGGGTTGAGAAGTACTCAGCTAGCATAACTGAGGATCTTCATTCTATGTGATTATCTTGTATTATGTATGCTTCATTCGTCCATTAGAGATACTCGGGAGGGTAGTCTAAGGATAGGATCTAGGCTTGGGAAAGTTAGGTTAGAATCTAGGCTCAGAAGAGTTAGATTTGAACGCATAATCAAGAGATAGAAACTTAGAAATAAGCACTGTTTGCTATTAATGCGTCGCATGCATCCTAGAGATAGGATACGATTGTGTGCAGTCACCTTGTCTTTGTGTGCATCTTGTATCATCGCATAGGAAAAGGGTAGCGACTTAGGAATAAGCTTTATGGACATCATTGCATTGAACACATGCGTCCTAGGACTAGGAGCACCGCATTTGCATTGGAAAATCTCTGTTGTTGCATGAATGTATCATGATCGCATAGTTTGACACATTCCCAGGAAACGCTAACTAAAGACTTTCTCAACCCGTTCCTCCGCATACTCAGCGCATCTACCGCATAATCGACCTTTTCTCAAATCTACCGCATTTATTTATTTTATTATCGCAAATAACAACCCAAACAACTATTTGATTTCTTTGTTACCGCAAAGTCTTCTTGAAAAATTATCACCGCATACTGTTTTCCCAAGTCCCTCAGTTCGACTCTGGACTTACCAGGAAACTCAGTAGGGTTTATACTTAGATTCCACTGAGAAAACTTGTTGCTCAACGCATTTCCTTCACTGCATTTCATCCATAATTTCACCTCATAAAATAACGCATCATAAGGGTATGTTTATCTTATGCAACGGAAGTCTGAATCCTTTGAAAAGTTCAAAGAGTTCAAGGCTGAAGTTGAAAACGCATTAGATAGACGGATTAAAACACTTCGATCAGATCGAGGTAGAGAGTTTTTAGACTCGACATTCCAGGACTATTTGATAGAACATGGAATCGTTTTTCAACTCTCAGCGCCGGGTACACCTCAGTAGAATGTGATAACTTGTAGAAATACAAGTTATTTATGCCACCTTATCTAGATATTACGGCCAACAGCTAGTAATTATGCGCCAATTGAAAATTAGCCTAGTATTGCAATAATTATAAATGTTTGCGATTACATCCACTAACACCAAAAAGATGGAAAACAAGGCGAACTTTACTCTGTTTTGCAGGAGACCAAGTCACCGCTTGCGCTCAAGGCTCATGAGAGACTAATCAACGCATCTCTGTCACATTGCGCCCGTCAATCAACAATGAAAAGACGAATACCGCGATGGTGGCACAATGGGACAATCGATCCGAGAGCTGTGTTTCAACTGCATGCGATAATAAAAAAAAACACCGCATGCGAACCTATGATCGAAAGATGCAGCTGAGCAACGCAAAAGCAGAGGATTGAGACACGTGTACAACTAACGGTTGCGCAAAATTGATGGTCTGATTGTATAAAAGAACGAATAATATTCCTCCATCTTCGGAATTACCATAACCATGAGTGGGGACCACAAGGCCAGAGTCAAGGATCTGCACCTATAAATACCCTATTGATTTCAGAGAAAAATATGCTACTTGATACGAGGCTAAGTGCTACTAGATTCTGAGCTGAGTGCTTAAGAGAAGAAATCTGGGAAGACGAGATAAGACCGAGAGGTGAATCTCAGATCCAACCTGCCAAACACCTGATCGGAAGCTCTGTGCAAAGATCCCTACTACCGGTAGAGCAAGCCTGAGAGGGAAGCTCTTCCTATCATCAAATCCATCCTATCCGGCAAGCAGATCTCCATCGAATCTGTGTCATGACATTGGCACTATTTGTATCTGTTCTATCTCTCTTTCATTGTGTAATTCATGTTTTCTTTATCTCTTCATTCACACACCATGTATCAAATGCTTAGTAGAAATATTAAATGTTTTGATAAATTCCATTTACCATTTTATGTCTATTTCCGTTCACCCACCAATCACTTTCTCCATGATATCTTCTTAATCCTCCGATGAGCAATATGAATCACTAAGAACTTAATCTGTATTAAAGATATAAAATACGTTTAGCTAAAGCATGCTAGACGGCATTTTCACCTGTGAGAGCAGAAGTGAAGGTGTCATTCTGATCTATCGAGAGAAGGTCAGAAGAATGCGTTAACTAAAGCGAGTAGTACTTCCAGACATAGAAGCAACCTTGCGTTCATTACGTTAGTCTCTGTTTCACCATAGACATGTGAGAGTGCGGCCGATCATTGAGAGGTGTGCGCCAAAAGAAAAGGGGAACAGTATTTGTACCTTCAATCCAATTAAGAACTTGCGTTGTTTATATTATTTATCTTTCTCTTTCTATTCTGTTCATAAGACTTGTCGTCGCATCCCATGTCTTTGCATAACTTTCACAGCCAGCCTTAATCCCAGCATCTAGTACATGTAGTCTGTATCTTGTATCATCTAGTTTAGGTTTACTGTCTTTTTATGTTTTTATCGCATCTTTACTGTTTTCCTTTATTTTATTGCAATTTATATACTTGTAAAAACACACTTTTAAGGATTGAAAACCTGGTCGCATGTATCATGAACGTACTGCAATAATCTAAACCAGTCCCTGTGTTCGACCTTGGATCACACCGAGAAACTTGCGGTGGAATTATACTTGGTTCCATTGTAAGGAAACTTGT
>NC_052360.1:80899447-80937483 GCF_009727055.1 Benincasa hispida | reverse complement strand
GACAACGCATGGCATACTACATGAACATCCATAATAAACGCATAATAGACGTAGTATCGCATCATTGTGAGCAATTTATTATCTCCTACCAAACACATTACAAAATGGTGTAGCGGAGAGGAAAATAGGACCTTGTTAGATATGGTTCACTCGATGATGAATTACGCTTCTTACTAAACTCATTTTAGGGTTTCGCAATGGAGATTGCGGTATATATACTCAATTGTGTTCCTCCAAGAGTGTTGCAAGAAACACCTCTGGAGTTGTGGAACGGTGTAAAGCTAGTTTACGTCACTTCCGCATTTGGGGTTGCCCTGTAATGTGCTTGAGGCTAATCCCAAGAAGTTGGAACCACGATCAAGTTATAATTATGAGATCTGGAAAATGGACATCAAGACAGCTTTTTGAATGGCAATCTTGAAGAGACCATTTATATGGTGCAACTCGAGGGATTCATAGCCCAAGGTTAAGAGCAAAAGGTTTGGAAACTAAATCAGTACATTTATGGACTGAAAAGACGTCTCGATCTTGGGACATACGGTTTGATACTGCAATCAAGTCGTATGACTTTGACCAAAACGTTGATGAACGTTGTGTCTACAAGAAGATCATCAAATGCTTCAGTAGTCTTCTTAGTGTTGTACGTAGACGATATCCTACTCATTGGGAATGATGTAGGTCTATTGACTGTAGTTAAGAACTGACTAGCGACCCAATTCCAAATGAAAGATTTTAGGAGAAGGCTTAGTTTTCTAGATAATATAGATCAATTGGGATCATAAGACAAAGTGCTAGCCACTGTCTCAGGCATCGTACATTGACAAAATGTTACTCAGTACTCGATGCAGGATTCCAAAGGGGCCTACTGCTATTCAGTATGGAGTTACTTTATCTACGGACATGTGTCCCTAAGATGCCTCCAGGAGGTTGAGGAGATGAGACAGATCAGTCTCTAACTAGGCCATTTTAATGTTGCTGACCCGTTTTATGAGGCTCTCACGGCTATAGTGTTTGAGGGTCTCAACGGAGCATAGGTCTACAAGATCACCTACGGCTGGATTAGGGCAACTGGGAGATTTTCTTGTACTAGGCTTTTATGCCTTAGTTTATTGTTTTGTACTAGGTTTTTGTACACCCACTTCGCTTTAGGACAAGTGGGAATTATTGGGGTTGATGCTCTAAAGTCTCGTGTTCCTGTAGTTTGTAAAAGCTCCCTTAAGGGCTGATTCTGGGGCTTGAACGATGTGGTGCCACATACCTTCTCTTGGCCCGAGAGGTGTTCACACATAGTTGGACTATGTTGTATTGTTCATTAAAGGAATCAATGGTACTTAAGGAATGAGATGTAACTACAGGGGCAAAATGATAATTTGACCCAGCTATACTTACGAGCATCTGTGAAGGGTCATCGTACTCATGATTGGTTGTATCCCATGGACACAGAAATATATCTATGGTAAGAAAAGTTCAGTTGTTGGTCTTTAATGAAATGCCTGACAGTTAATGGATGGTGGATCTCGTGGTTAAAGAGTTTAGTCAGCTATTCACGGACCGTTGGGGCTTCGAACCACAGGTCCATTAGGTCCTCTGGGTAGCTTGGATAAAGTTAAGAACCAGTATTTGGGTTAATTTGAAATGTTCAAATTGACAAGAGGAAGTTCAATTATATATGATCTAATTGGACTGGTTAATTATATATGATATAATGGGCTAAATGTATGAGATACATTATTTTGGAGGAAATTAGATATAAATATGGTTTATATCAAATAGAGGAGAAAATACTGTAGTAGATATGTGATATCAAACTATAGGATAAAAATATAATATGATTATGTTTATTAATTAATTAGTTTGTTAATTATATGATAATTAATCCAAAATTCACGTTCGGACGTGGGTTAGTGGTGCAGAGTCGGTTATTGTAACCGATGAATTAAAATGAAAATAGTTTTCATTTTGTTCAATCGCCCAAAAGAATTCGCAAGAGCGCGCGTAGGTGAAAAGAGAACGATCGCTTAAAGAATCGAGAGCCTATACGATAGTTGCCTCGCGCCTAAACGATCGCACGATATTTCCTACACAATATCGGATAACTTCTCTAAACGATCGTATAATTGCGAATTTTGTTAAAAGATCGTATACCTTTTCCTAAATGATCGTTCAGTAAATCCTACACGATCGTGTAGCTTCTCCTAAACGATAAGCATTCTGCTATGCGATAGCGTCTTTTTTCCTCTCATTTGCTTATCGCCTACACGATTCGTGTTTCCTCCTTCCTCTACCGAATTCACCAAAGACCACGCTTTGGGTTCTCACTCCGAGAATACCCGGGGATTTTTACTAGTGGTGTCATCCCCACGGCATTCGTGTTCGTGCGGTTAACGCTGATGCTAGGCGTTAGTAGATCGTGTGGAGGGTTTCGCTGCATTGAGTTCCAAAGTGTCAAAGACTGTCTTCAACTGGTATGGAACTCTCTCCCTTGTTATTTATCTTCTTCTTAGCATGCCGATAATGAGTGTTTGTTTGCATAACTATATGTTGAATGTATACTATTGTATTTCGGTCACTGTGAGATCGGAGTGATCCGAACGTGCTCACGGAACTCTTCGGTAAGAGATCCTTCACGAACAACCAGTAACCGGGGATGACACCACCACGCGAAGCCCTTGGTATTCTCGGATGACAATCCAAAGGGTGGACTTTGATGGAATTGGTAGAGGGGAGGAGGAAAAAGTGAGCGTGTAAAACGAACAAGCAAGCAGGAGAAAGGGATGACTATCGTATGGTTGGGTGCTTGTCATTTAGGTTGGGGTACACAATGTTTGTAGGTTTAACTAAGCAATCATCTATCAAATGGTAAGCGATTGTTTAGGTCTGCTTGGCACGCTAAGCAATCGTATAGAAAACGTAAGCAATCATTTAGAAATCGCTAGCAATCGTTTAGTACACAAGTGTGCGATCATTTAGGGAAATGGACACATCGTATAGGCTCTCAACGCTAAGCGATCGTATAGATTCACACCGTGAGCGAATTTTCTTGCGTCTCTTATAAAATGAAAACAATTTTCATTTTATTCTTCATTTACAAGAACTGAATTCGAACTTCTCACTTTCACACGATTCCAGATAAATACTCAGCCAATTATCTCATAACCGCCTAATTAATTAAATAATAAATATAATCATATTATATTCCTAACCTATAGTTTGATATCATATATCTACTATAGTGTTTTCTCCTCTATTTGATATAAATCATATTTCTATCCAATTTCCTCCAAAATAATGTATCTCATACATTTAGTCAATTATATCATATATAATTAACTAGTTCAATTATATCATATATAATTAACTAGTTCAATTATATCATATATAATTAACTAGTTCAATTATATCATATATAATCGAACTCCCTCTTGTCACTTTAAACATTTCAAACTGACCCAAAAACTGATTCTCAAATTTATCGAAGCTACCAAGGGGACCTTATGGACCTATGGCTCGAAGCTCTAATGGTACGTGAATAGTTGACTAAACTCTTTAGCCACGAGATCCACCATCTGTTAACTGCCAAGCATTCTACTAAAGACCAACAGCTGAACTCTTCTTATCATAGATATATTTCTTTGTCCATCGGATATAACCAATCATGAGTATTCACAGATGTTCATAAATACAGCTGGGCCAATCTAATGTTTTGCCCCTATAGTTACATCTCATTTCTTAAGTACCACTAACTCCTCTAATGAACAATGCAACATAGTCTAACTATGTGAGAAAACCTTTCGAGCCAAGAGAAGGTGTGTGGCGCCACATCGTTCAAGCCTTGAAATCAGCCCTTAAGGGAGCTATCTATCTACTTACCCCTGCTTCGGGGAAAGAGTGAATTCCATCTTGTGTAGCTGAGTTCCCAGCTCCCAAATTAGACGAATCCCCAAAGTGGCAAGTTTGAGTCAACGACCTGGCCACTTACACCCATGCAAATCAAAGGACCGCCCTCAATGGCAAGAGTTCCCAACTCACTCAGGATTGAGGTCATGTTACCTATGGTCATCTTAGTGAAGTGAAGTCTCTATCATGAACGGTGTTATATAACTTGACATTAATACTTCATCGTCAGGTCTTATACAAACTCTTTGTATAGGATGCCCTCGCTCGCATGTCCCATACACAAATGATCAGGATCAGACCATCTGTGACAAGTTACAACACTTGCAATGATTTCACAAAGCGGGTCGCATCCGTAGCATTTCCAGGATAAGGTTTCCCTCCTATATCCATATACTACAAACCATTTTGGTTATCACTTAAGACACGATCCACTTGTATGTCACCACATACATGCTTAAGTTACATACAAACAACCAGGGATTTTATGTTTATTGGTTTGCGGTCAAGCAAATAAAACATACAACTGAGTAAAATCAAGATGTGAAGCACTTTTTAAATAAGAACCTAAATCCAATAAACCCCTTGTACACCTCCAAATGGATTGTTGGTCGTTTCTGATTTTACTTCTGGTTCGTGGACTCTTGACCTTTCAGATTGATTTTTTCAAATTGTGGGGCTTTAGAAGGTTGGGCGTTTGGATAATGTTTTCTCCATATTAATTTTAAAAAAGAATTTTAAATATTTATTTTATTGCCAACATGAGCATAGCTCTAGAGGCATAAATTTGTACTATTAAACTTGAGAACAGAAATTTCATCCCTCAACCTTACATGTTGTTCCAAAAAAATTAAATAACTTTTAACATTTTTCTAATTGTTATAACTCTCAGTTTGACCAATTAACATGTTTTTATTTGTCCTAAAAACAAGTTTTAAATTGTAATTTCAATCATACATCTTTGGTTGGATACTCATTTTATGGTCTGTTTGGTTGACAATATGGAAATAGAAATTTAAAAAAATTCAATGAAAACAAAAGTATATTTCATGTTTTCAGATATGTGTTTGGTAACACAATTTGAATTTCAATTTCAATTTAAACAAGTGTTCAAAATGTGTTTGATAATATATTTATGAATCATAAAATTAATTATAGTTACTCACTAAATATATATATTAAAAATTATATATCCAACGGAATCTGGTTTACTTCATTTTAATGTATGAATTTTAAAATAGAATGATATAGCATTAAATTACATGTAAAAGGTAAAATAAAATGAAATGTACCACTATAGTAGTAAAAACTTTTCAATGTTATTTGATATTTGTGAAGGAAAAAAAATGTCTTAACTGTTGGGAGCATGGGTGAATCATCCAAGACAAAAGCACATGCCAGCATCAAAGAGTCTTTTGCATTGGGAGCATACCTCCATTAGTACTTTAATATTATGCTTTGGAAATCGTTTTAACCATGGTTAAAATTTCAAATATCACCCTTAAAATGTATATTTACTGTTACACATTTTTAAAAAACTTTATACTATCACTTAATTATGTTAGTTGGTTCTTGATGTCATCACCTAATCTTATTTTCGCATGACATCAATGATAAATTTATAACTTTGGAAAGAACGTAATTTGTAATATGGAAAAATTTGTACAATAATATGATATATTACCACACAAGATTTGATGTTTAGGTCAGAAAGTGTAACTATATAGCAAATAAAGAGTTTGAGAATTATAATGGACTTACTTCTTTTGAAGTCATACTAATGCATTTGTAATAAAACTCTGACCTAGAGCATTCATCTAGGGTTTTTGAGCTACCTTCAGCATACACGACCTCATCCTTGACTTAGGAAGTTGGTTTGTGCTTTTTATGCAAACTTGAGGCGTAAATAGACTATAGAACGCTCCATTTATCAAACGAGGAAGGTCAACCTCAACCTCAGCTATGGTTGAGGCCTAGCAAGAGAGTTTAGGTCTGATCCAAACTCCTCTCTTTCCATGCTTAATTTCGTCATTTTATTGATCATATAGTTGGCAAACTCCATAAAATCACCCATACACATTGGCAAAATTAACTTTTTAGCCAATAGTTATCTTACTAGGGAAAAAATACAATAGAGATTAAATAATTTGTTTGTGAGTTTTTTTCTTACGATAATTTGTTTGTGAGTTTAAGTGAAGGATAACTTTTTTTTTTTTTTTTTTTTACTTATTTTGAACTTTTTTAGGTTTAAATTGTAGTTGGATCTTTTAAACTTTTAAGTTCATTCTATTTGTTTTAAACTTTATAAATGTTTATTTTGGTTGTTTAAATCCCCTTATTTTAGTTATTGAAAAAAAAATTGTAAACTATTAAGGGATATTTAGATTACATATATTTCATTTCATATATATATATATAGTATTATAATATTATAATTGATCTGAAATTTAAATATTTGATATAATTAATGTCTGTATTTGGCTTGCTCGAAGTTCAATAAATATGTTTGATTTATCAATTTTGAATAAAGAAACTAAAACTAAATAATTGTTTATTCAAATATAAGAGAACAAGTAATATAGTCATAACTAAATCTAATTATTTAATATATTGTTGTATTGATTAATTATTTAATCACTAAAAATATCAATAAATGAATATTTTTTTTAATTAAACATAATTTAAATTATTTTATTTAATTAATAAATTAATTAGAATATTAATAATTGATAATAAAATTTTATATTAAATAGTTAAGATAACATAAAATATTAATGTTAAATGTATTAGTTGAAATTTATTAAGTCTAAATAATATATGATATTTTATAAATAAGTAATAGTATTAGTAATGATTAATTGATATTAATTTATTAATTAATTAGATTCTATCCATCTCCCTAGTATAAGAATCCCACAAGCATGGAGGATACTAAAAATCCATGTCAAATGAGTTTTAAAGTTCTCTAACTAATAATATTTTGGAATTTAAAAAAGTGAAATTTTTTCAAACAAACAAGGATATTAAGGGTTTGTTTGGTCGAGAATCTGAAAACATAAATTTGAAAACAATGGGTTAAATGAAAACAAAGTTTTATTTCATGTTTTAAGATATGTGTTTAAATTCAAAAATTGAATTCTAATCTAAACAATTGTAAACTATTTGTAGTTACCCACTAAATATTACTTGACAATAAATTATTGTTAATTTATTTATGAACATGTTTTACGTTAAAAAAATTGTATAACTATTGTTTTGTAATATTATATAATTTATAGAAAAAATAAAAAAATTTGGTCTCCATGATTTGGAATAAGTTAAGATTTAAGTCTTATAGTTTATAATTATACCCTATAGTTTAATAAAAACTTCATAATAAATAGTCCCTATCGTAGGGGCTACTTAAGAGAATTTAACGAACCATATGGACTTAAAAAACATAAGAACTAAATTCTAAATTTTAAAATCATATAGACTAACTTTTAATTTTATCCAAACCATAAAGACCAAACTTAAAATTTAACCTAATTTAACTTATAATACATTACATAATTACATATTTTAATTTTTTTAAAAAAAGTCAAATTGAATTTATAACATGACATATTATATTTATAAATATTTTTATCTTTATTTGATATAATTATGCATTTTAAATTTTAAAATTCAAATTTTGGATTAAAAAAATTATTTTTAGAATTTGCACTATTTGGATAAAAGGATTCAAAAATAGTTTTCAGTTGTCTGCTAAACATATATTTGCTGAAATCATTAAATTTAAAAATATAGAATAGAATCTAGATGATGAACCAAATAGGTATATGTCTGAAATTTCATGATAATATTTGTGAATGACCTAAGAGAATTTTAGTTAAACCTTCATTTTGGGTCAAAATATTTATTAGTTGACCACTAACAAGTTACAACAACCCGCAATTAAATTGTTTTTCACATTATTTTTTATATTATTAAAATGACAATTAAAAGCCAAAAAGTAAATGGCCATTTAATTTTAACATCCCATTATTATTTTGAAGATAACTTGTTTTTTCTTTAAATGGCGAGAAAAATCTATTCGCCGCAGACGAAAAATTAAAAAATAAAACAAATAAAACAAAAATAAATAGAATAATGGTCAAAAGTTCTGGAAAGATCCCACACACCGTTTCGATTAGATCATAAACTACAACAAAAAATTCGAGAAACCAATGTGGACCCCACGCTATCACATTTACAATTCCAATATTTCGACACAACACACCGACGCTTTCATCAATTATATAAATTATAATTACAAATACTTTTTTTTTTTTTTTTTTTACCTCACCCAACTAGTGAGGATAAGATATAACATTTTCAAACAATAAAATAAAATATAGCATAAATAACTGAGTATAAAAATACTCAACTCTAACTCAAATCTAATTCAAATTTGTCAAATTTTAACTTTCAACATTATTGAAATATTGATATAGTATGATTTTGTAACTTAATAAGTTTAAATTTTTTGGGTTCTTTAGTTTAGTTGTATAGAGAATTTTCTAGGATACACAATCTTTATTTTCTGTTAAGATTTTTCTTTCAAAATAATTGTTTGTTATTGTTAGACTCTGTATCATGCGCTAAAGAGATGTTGAATTTTTATAGAATAATTTTTCATAAAAATTAAGATATATAATCACACTCCAAATTTAATTGAACTCTTATCTTAAATTAGTAGTTAGAAATTTTAGTGTAGCTTGTTAAACATAATCACTAAAGTCAAAATGAAATAAAATAACTGAACATTAAAAAAAAATTGTAAAATAAACAGCTCATTCTCCAAACCAAACCAGCAGCCAGCGGGCCCCACCACTACACACACTCTCTCTCTACAAAGGTGTATCCAGAAAATACTAATAAATTCAAAATTAAATTATATAAAAAAAAAAGTACCAAAAAATTAAAAATAAACTAAAAAGAAGAGACTGCTGATAGAGTAAAATGACGATTTAGTACAAGAAAAGAGAGGAAATCATAGTGGTAGCAATGGCGGCGACAACGACGATAACGGAACCTTTCACGTGGACGGCTGAGCTTCCCGGAGTACTGGTTTGTGCCTCGGCGGTGGGTGCATTGGCCGGCGAACCTTCCGGTGTTTCGGACGGAGGAGCAGGTGGTGACGCGGCGAACGGAGATGGAGCCTTCGCGCTAGGGCTTGGACTCGGAGCCAGAGACGGTGTCGGTGAAGGCGAACTCACAGGCTCTGGTGCTGGTGCCGGAGAAGGAGACTTTCCAAACAACTCCGAAGGGAGCAACAGACTATCGACGCTGAAAATAGCGAGAGGAGTCGCGTCGAGGACTGTATCGGCGATTCTGGAGGGTCCGATTCCGGTGTGTAGAGTAACCGCATCTCCGGCCGTAGTCGTGGTAATGTCGAACTTTCCGGCGCTGCCAGTAGCCAGAGTGTCGATCGGATCCTTAGTCGTCTTCAAAGCTCCGATCGGAGTGTAACCGGGCAGAGCATGGTATAGAAGAAGCGAAACAACTTCAGCATTAGTAAGTTTACTCAGATCTGGAACTCCATCGGCTTTAAACGCTTCGTCGTTCGGCGCAAATATAGTCAATCCTTTCTCGACCGCCGATTCATAGGTCTTAATCACACCATTAGAAACAATCAGCGACGCAAACGTCTTACATCCAGCTTTCTCAAGAGCAGCCGTAATGTTAACATCGGAAGCCGACGGAGCCGGTGCCGTCAAAATCCCCGACGCTACAATCGGCGCACTGATCTCAATAACCGAAATGTTGTACGGAATACTCACAACTGACTTCGTGTAGCTGGATTCGAGTTTAGATCCAGGCGCGGCAGAGCCGAATGCGACCTTACCGCCCTGGAGATCGGTAATGTTGACGAAACCTAGATTTCCAGGCGCATGGCCGGTGGTCTGGTAAAGCGTAGTGGAGAGAGTGGTTCCGTTGGAGATCTTGTGGAGTTTCGCCGGATCGTAGTAGTCCAAGACGATGTGGAGACTGAGGAGGTTTTTGATAACGGAGAGAGGATGTTTGGCGACGACGGGGGAGAGAGCGCCATTGGAGACGACAAGGACGGTGATGGTCTGACGGCTGTTGATTTCGTCGGCGAGTCTGGTTTGCTGCAAGTAGTTGCTGAAATCACTATACTCAGGGTAGTCTTTGAGCATGTCGGTGATATTGTGGGCGGAGACGATGGCGGCTGCGGTGGCGAAGGCGAGGAAGAGGAGAAGGGATTTGGAAGCCGCCATGGGAGAGGAGAGAGGAGAAACAGAGAGGAGGATGAAGAGTGTGGGTTTAGAGAGGGGAGAAGGGTAATAAAAGAGAGAGTGGTTAAGTTAGTTAACTAGGGTTAAGGGGGCAGGTAACTAGAGTTAGGGGTATTTTGGGGAATATGAGAAAAGAGAGAGAGTGTGCTTTTGGACACAGCTGGAAATAACAAAAGTGGTTTATGTGCTTGGCGTATGGCACAGAGGTGGCTTCTTGCTTTCTCTTACTTTAGACGAAATTACGCTTTTGTCCCTGAGATTACTACTTGCATGAGGAGAATTATTAAAATGGTTTTTTTTGGAGCAACGGTCACATTACTAACGGTAAACTGAGAAGAACGTTGAAGTTTGTTGTTATTTGTGGGAATTTTTCTTTTTCATTATGAATAATTTTAAAAATTTTGTATTTTGTTCCAGATGCTTTACTTATTAATTAACTACTTAAATATATAACAACATTTCTAAAGAATGGTAAATATAAGAAAATTTATAAATTTCGTTGTCAAAATTTAGTTTACACTGCAAATGTTTTTTTTTTGGGGGGGGGGGAAGAAATAATCCAGAATAGGTCTGGAGACGATTTCAAAAATCAAGAGTTAACCTCAAAATTTGAATAATGTATGGGAACACAATTAAAAGTTTAAAACATAGGTCCAAAGGTTATATGCATTTTATATAATGTAATGGAGGGCAAAATAGGAAATTGAAGATGGAAGGTTGTTTTTGGAGAAGAAGTGAGAGGCTGTGTCCCGTGGAAGGGTAGTTGAATGAATGGGATCCCTTCTGCTTTTTCTCTTTTTATTTTATATATTTATGTATATAATTATTTTCAATATTCATCTTAATATTTTATAAAGAATAATTTCCACCCATTTCATGCACTTATGACTTATGGGACACTCAAATGTGTCACTTACATCATGACCCCTCTTCTATGGTTGGGATAATTCTCCAACTTTATATATATATATATAATTGATTATCTCAAAAAAAACTCAAAATTTGTTGATGAAATAATAATGTTACATTAAATGAAAATTTCATTAATGAAACGATATGATATGATATTAAAACGAAATTTATGTTTTATTCTATTTTAGTTTTTAAGATTTTGTGGTTATTCAAACATTTTGTACCATACACAAAAAAGTCATATACATTTGTGTCTTTAAATTGATTCGTAAAAAAGTAATATAAATAGGTATTTGTTCATTTACTCGATAAATTAGCTAAGGCCTACCTCAAAGAGGCTCTATGGGAGGCTTGTTGTGACTACTTCCATCGTGGGATCGACCTGACCTAAGGCATATGCATAAGGTGAGGCAAAACAAAAATTGAATGGACTTGTTCACCTTCCTTCATGACCTATGATTAGGTTATCGACGGACTTGGATTTACATATACAACAAATGAAACCTTTTCCTCAAGATCAAATCTATTCATCAAAAAATTTGTAAGACATGCTCTTGTTCTTTGTGCAAAAGGTTGTAGAAACAAAGCTCCATAATATTTGAAATTGTAAGTATGCCCAAAACTATATGGAGATGTAGTTTTCCAGAGTTAACATATATGAACACTAACTGTGTTGGTTTTACTTCTCTTTTTTGTAGTATCTCTTGTGCTTCTAGTCAATTAGAGTTTTAAGTCTTGCTTTGTCATTTGTTGTATTTTGAAACTATTGGAAACAGTAGGGCCCTCAGAACGACGAACGGTTAATCGTCAAGGCACAGCGGTCAGGCAAAGAGCAAAACCTACAAAACATAAACTCGTTATAGGCTGAGTCGAGGAGCTCGCTCTCTTTAAGACGTTTCCGACTCTGCCCAAGTGTGCAAGCAGGTCTGAAAATTGTCACGTCGTCCCCAGGATAAAACAGCCAAATGAAAACCAATCGAAAATGCACCATTTCCGACCGGAACGTATACCCTTTCTAAACTCACTACTCGGAAAGCTAAGATGGAGGATGAGAGGAAATTGAAGTAAGAATTTAGAAAATGAATTCTGTGTCTTACGAACTGCTGAAGGTCTCGCCTTTTATAGGCCTTCAGCGTCGAAACGGACCGTTTTAAAATTAATCAACGGACCGTTTTAAAATTAATCAACGGACCGTTTTAAAATTAATCAACAGACCGTTTTAAATATAATCAACGAACCATTTTAAAATTAACCAATAGACCATTTTAAAAATAATCAATGGATCGTTTTAAATATAATCAATGGACCGTTTTAAATATAAATTTGCACCCAACACAAACCAATGTAACTCTCTATTTTTAAGCTTTACTAAGAAGGGTGCATCTTGATCTTATGTAGTGGGTGTCAGAGTTCATGGAGGACATGGATTAACATATTCATTAGAGAAGGTTGAGATCTTCAAAAATCCTAACAGCCCTCTCACTCATCTGATAAATAAAATTTTAATCAATGAAAATCCACTACTACAAATTTGGTCTTTTTTGACGTAGAGAATTTTTGTTTTCTTGATGGTCATGATAAAAGACCATCAAGAAAAATGCATTTCTTGACACAATTAATTTTTATATTTAACTTGACGTACATGCACGTCGAGAAAAATATATTTCTTGACATAAAAATATGTTAAGTTTCGTCAAAATGGTGAATTCCTGGTTTTTGGATTCGTTGATGACCAAAAATCATCAAGAAAACCTCTTTCTTGACGGGTAATGGTCAGCATTACTTGACAGGCATGGTCCATCAACGAATCTACCCGTCAAAAAATAATATCTAATTCACGCGCAATTTCAATTTTTGGCACATGGATGTAGTCAAGCAAAAACGACGTGGTTTCCATGTAGGTTTTTCTAATGGTCAATGCCCTTCAAGAAAAATGGTTTCATTGATGGGCAAGGAATCGTTCCATGTAGGTTTTTGCCCATCAAGAAAAATGGTTTCGTTGATAGGCAAAGGCCATCAAGGAATCTTGGGCCCTCTTCCTTTTCAAAAATAAATTTGTTTAGGTATCTTCTCCCCCAAATCTTCAAGAACCCTAATATTGTCGTTGCCCAAGTGAAGATCGTTGTTGTCATCGCCGCCGTGAAGAACATGGTTGTCGACGCCAACGTGAAGATCAACTGTTGTCATGCCACCCATATGAAGATCGACTGCTGTCGTGCCGCCCAAGTGCAGATTGACTGTTGTCGCGCCACCTAATTGACCATGATGTTCGACTGCTACCCAAAATCGAACCTGCTCCGCCGCCATGACTTAGAACACAACTGTCGTGACACCTCAATTTGACCCAGTCGGTTTGTTTCTAAACTGATTTCTTACTTTCTATTTCATTATGTGGTGTATGGATACGTTTTGCGGAATTTATGTTTATGTTTGTTGTTGGGTTTTTTGGTTTCTAATGTTATTGTGCAAAAGATTGAATTTAATTTCCGAAAAAATTTTAGTTCATATCTATGAAACAAATAAAATATATGACATAAAAGATGAAATTTAAAACTTTGAAAGAACAAAAAAAAATTAATCAAAATACTTTCAATCTATGAGATTGATTTAGTCTAAGTATATATATTTTGTTTATAACATTCCAATTTCTTAACTATAGTGATTAATAATTGGGTTTCAATACTTTAAATTTTGTTTTTATCATATGAAAAGTATTATTAAGATTTGATGAAATTTCTTATCAATGTGTATTTGATAAACTCGTTAGAGGTCAATGTGTTTGCAAACAACAAAAGCTATGTTAACAATTAAAATATAGGATCTTAATTGTTAGAGTATACTCAACCTTTGGACATAATTGTTATGAAATTAAATATACATAAATTAAATTACGAAGTTAACTTACTAAATGGAACAAGACTAAAAGCATAAGGACTAAAGAAATGTTTTAAGTTTTTTCCCTTACTTTTTTTTTTTTTTTTTTGGTGGATTTCCTCTGTATTCTATGGAATGACTATCCTACAGATATGGTGGTCACTTATATGCTTTATTGTTGTTGGAGTTACTTATATAGGTTGATTAATTTAGCTATTGAATGACTATCTTGCAGTTATGGTAGTCATTTAGATGTTTTGTTATAAGTTTAGTTTAAGTTAAGGGTGACCACCTTATATTAGTATAATGTGGTTTGTGTCATAGGTTTGCTTTTTTAAGAATGACTATATATTAATAGTTTTGGCTCATTGGCCTCATTTATTTAATGAAATCGCGATACATTAAAATTGTCAACAGTGATAAGGTTCATGTTGAATTTTGTGAATGAGGAGATGGAAGATGAATATCTTCATATCCCAATTCCTAAGCGGATTTTTTAGTATCAATTTAATTTCTACTTGATGAAGGATAACATCTAACAATTTTGTCAGATAGAGGAATTAGTACTTTAGTTATAACAGGTTATATAGCATATGTACTAATTGCTAAAATGATTTATATTACTGATATAGTAAAACATTTCTAATCTTAAAATTTTTTGTTTTGCTCTTAGATGTTTATGTGAATCTGATCCAAGTATTATGGAGGAATATGCATTCATCTATCCTACACAAATTTCAAGTGGTTCACGCACTGATGAACAGAGAGCTCAATTATTCATGTGCAATAGGTTGGTGTCAATGAAAAATAAGTTATTGATATGTCGGTGTAATCTCAGTTAAGTTTTAGAAAACGATTATTTTTTGTAGTTTTTGAATTGTAATTATTTTTATTTAACTTTATCGAGATGTTTTTTATATAGATTTCATTGGATAGTATTTGTTATCTCCTTTCGAACTAATACAGTTATTCAATTGACCCTATGGGACATGGTGTCCAAGAGGGGCTAAAGACTATGGTCAATATTTTTAAATATTTAATAATTATTCCACAGTATGTATATTATGTAAACATTCTGATAGCTTGTGTGTATTTTTTAGGGCCATAATATTATTTTATGCTCGAACAAATCCAAAACCTCGACTTCTGGTCCCTGTTAAGGTAAGCATTTCAATTTTGATTAAATGATAATATACGTTTGATTAAAATATTTGTTTACTTATAACGTGGGTTGAAATATATGTGTACATATAGTGTGCTCAATGACCAGGTAGTACATGTTGGGGTGTATGTCCTAAAGCCTCGTAGTTTTATCTTAGTTGAATCAGTGATTGATTAATTTTATATTACTCATGCAATAATCCATTAACCTAAGATCCAAGGTTCATCTGTAACTTGAATATGTATGTGGAGACATATAGGTGAATCATGATAACCTAAATGGTCTGTAGTATATGGATAAAGTTGGGTGTCTTATCCTGATAACACTATTGATACGGCCCGCTTTATAGTTGTTACAATTATTGTAAAATACTATAAATAATCTGATCCTAATCATTCTTGTGTAGACATATGAGTGGAGGTATCTTCTACGAAAGAGTTTGTATAAAGGCTGGACCACGAAATGTTAAGTCTCTCTTAATAACGTCGTTGCTAGAAGAGACTTACAAGATGACCATAAGTGACTTGACCTTAATCTTGAGTGAGTTGTGAACTCCTGACTATAAGAGCGGTTCTTTGATTTGTATGGGTGAGAGTGGCTAGATTCGTCGACTCAATAAGCCTACCATTTTGGAGATTCATCTGATTGGAGAGTTGGGAACATAGCTATACAAGAAGAAATTCACTATTTCTTTATAATTAGGGTAAGAAAATAAATTGTTCCCTTAAAGGTTGATTCTGTAGCTTGAACAATGAGGCGTCTCACCCTTTCCTGGCTCGAGAGGGGTTTGGTCATAGTTAGACTATGGCTAATTGTTCATTAGAGGGATTAGTAGTACTTAAAGGAGTTAGATGTAACTACAGGCTAAAGGTAATTTGACTCAGCTATATTTACAAGCAATTTGTGAAGGGTCGACGCACTATTGATTGGTTATATCTAATGGACACAGAAATATTTTTATAGTGCAAAGAGTTTAGTTATTGGTCTTTAGTGGGGTGGCCAACAATTAAATAATGTTGATTAAAAGAGTTTAATCAGTTAATCTCATATCATTGAAGCTTCAATCTTTAGGTTCATAAGATCCCCTCTTAGCTCGATGAGGATTAGTGAGAATCAAATTAATTTTGGTTTAATTTGAATTATTCAAATTAATTAAAGGAAATTAATTGTATAAGATGCAGTTTAATAATGTATATTAATATATAATATAATGTATGTTGATACATTATATAACTTTTAGATAGAAATAAATATTTAAATATGATTTAAATATTAATTATATAAATGTGATTCATGTAAAAACTATATGTTAAAATTTAATGTGAATATGATTCATATAGAATTAATATAGTTTTATGAGAAAAATAAATATTTGAATATGATTCAACTATTAATTAGTAAATATGAGTCATATAGAAACTATATGTTAAAATTAATATGAATATGATTCATATTAAATTTATATAGTTTGATGAGAGGGGTTGTTGTTTGAATGTGATTCAAATATTAATTTATATGAATGTCATTTATATAAAAACTATAGGTTAAAATTAATATGAATTTTATTCATATTAATACCTTAGGTTATTTGACAGTAGAGATGTCCACGGGGCGGACGGGGCCGGAGATGCCATTTCCCATCCCCGTCCCCACTCCCATTTCATTCTCCATCCTCATGAAATTTTTCACGGGGATCAAGGCGGAGATTCCCTGCAGGAACTTCGGGGGGACGGGTTCCCTGCAGAAAATTTTTCCTATTACCTTTTTTGTTTTTTGTAAAAAGCCAATTGCCAATTAATTTAAATCACTAATGTGAGCAAACTTTAGTTAAATAATTAACTTTATTACTAATTGTTTATTATAGTTAGTTTTACATGGCAATTTGAATAAATTACTCAAATTTTGGCCTAAAAAAGCCAATTAAATTTTTTTAGTAGAAATAAATAAATATAAATCAAATAATTCACATATAATCTAAATTTAAATATTCAATTTAAACATATTCATTATCTTTCCCAATAAATAATCAAATTTGAAATTTAAATGTAATATTTATACAATAATAATAATAACATAACATTAGATAACTATACTAAATAAATATGTAGAAGCTAATCAGGGTGGGGACGGGTAACGAGGTGGGGGCAGGGGTGGGGACAGGGAATGTATTCCCCGTCTCCATCCGCGTTTAACTCACAGAAAAAAAAATTTCCTACTCCCTCCCCCATTCCCCGCCTAATCGGGGAATCCCGCCTCAAATGGGGCCCCGTCCCCATGGAGAAATTGGACATCTCTATTTGAGAGAATAATAAACTATAGTTTATGTTATATGTGATATAATATTAACTACAGGGTATATGTTGTATGTGATATAACATATTGTTAATATATATATTAAATTCAAATTTAGAATTTGAATTTAATTCTTTCAAATTTAATTAAATGAAAGGGAGGGAGTAATAATTCCCTCATCTGTCAATCTCTCATTCTCTCACATAAAAATGTGGAGAGAGAAAGTGTTCTCTCTCTTATGGTTTCTTCCTATTCTCTACGTTTTTGCAGAAGAGTTTTTTGGCACAAATTTTGTCTCTCAATCATCTCCTTCCTTCTTCCCAAAATTGAGTGCAAGCTCACACATCTGCACGATTCTCATCCCTGAGAATAACGGAAAAAATCTCATGGTGGTGTCCGGTTGCGGTGTTCGTGAGATTGGGAGAAGACGACACGAATTGAAGAGGAACGTGAAGAATTGGTCTTTAAGGGTATGGGATTTCTTAATCTCTTCCTCTCTAATTAACAGTAGAAGCATGCTTAATAGGTTTTGTGTACCCTGTATTTTCGTCCTCTAATCATTGTTCTGTAAAATCAAAATTGGGACACGATCTTTTCTGCTCTGAGTATTCACCTACACCTTCAGACAAAGTGTGGGTACTATATTATGAAGTTCATGCATGACATAGCAAAACACAGAAGCAAAATAATTACATATGTGGTATGCATTTTCTTAGACTATCTTCTTTAACTATAATGTTTACACCGAATATAATTTTGTTAATAAATTACATTTACTTGTTTGCAATTGACAAGACAAACACCTTACAATCAATTGGAATTAGATGCGGTGAAAGTTGAGTATTGTGACTTTATAAGAAGCTACATATGAAGAATCTTTGTTATACGATGCATCAATAGTTTAGTATATATGAGTTTAGGAGATGAGATATGAGGTCAATTTTAGTAGGGTTGGATATTTATATGATCAAATTTTTAGATACTGATTGTTTGTAGAAACGTTGTTTTACTAATTTATTAATGAAAATTACTTGGTTGATTCATTGGATAGTAAGTTTATTAAATACATTACTTGTTTCAATGAGATGGTCTGGTGATACGAATTTAGATATGTACCATTGAAAATTTGGAGTTGTGTATAATTGGTGGATTGCAAGATATCTGTGTAGTTGGTGGGTTTGCAGTAGTTGAGTGAAGTTGTGTAAAGTTGTTGCTTTGCAAGAGTTGTTTGAAGTTATTGGTTTGTAGTTATGCTACAAACTTTCTATAAGTGATTTGGTGTATTTTGTTGTTTGTGTATAAAATATAGGTATTATGTACCATGAGTGTAAATGCAAATTTCATATTAAAAGCTTGTTTGGGATCGACTACATTGGTATATGAGGGGTTACAATGACCCGAATTTTTTTACTTTTTTTTCAAATCGATATAGTTTATGGGTAAAAGACGTCAACAAAAGTATATAGTTGGCGCTTAAAAGCTGCCAATAAAAACATTTTCTTGACATGCAAAACACGTCAATAAAAAGGATTTTCTTGACGTCCTTAAAAAATAATTGATTGGCAAAAAAAGTAAATATTACCTTACTTTGACATTTGAAGCGTAACTATAAAAGAGCTTTTCTTGACATTTTTTCCATATAATTGATGGGCAAAAAATGTCAAAGTACCCTTTCTTGATGGCCAAAAACGTCATAAAAGGATTTTTGGTGATGTTTTTTACAATCAAAAAAATTGGTTTTCTAGATGGTCAAACTTTCTTGATGTTTGCTTTTTTGACTTTTTTGGCCATTAAAGTAGACTTTTTTTACATTTTTTGTCCATCAATAAAGGCCAAATTTGTAGTAGCGATCTCTGAAAAACAACTCATACAAACTCGACCCTGATACTTTCTTTTAACATGGGATTAGTGGGCATTAGTTCTATTATACGTAATTCCAAAGGTGAATCTATGATTTCGATGTAAAAATCTAAAAAATTCATTGGTTTTATGGCCCTAGTTGAGGTTGTTTCACTCATGGATGGTATCACTATAGTTGAGGAAACATAGATCTATCTTTTTTGGATTGAACCAAACGTATTGGTCTCTAAAGTTTATTTGAAAGTCGGGATTGTTTCAACAATGAACTCCGCCTTTTTATGGATGATACTCGTCTTTTTCATCAAGGAGAACTCACTACTCTAACCTCTTTAATTCACGAAACATTAATTATACTACTCATGGTCTGACTTATTATACATGGTTGTGTCTTGCGACATATTAACACTCCAATTGTTATTTATATTTTTGTTTTCCTAAAAAAGGTTAAGGTTAACTAAATATATACTAAAGAATCAAGCAAATGCTATAACTAATGAAATGTTGTAAAATTTGAGGAGCACAACGAGAACACGGATGGTAATAAAATATAATATAATATTAAAATAAATAAAATATAATATATATATATATATAAGTAAAATAAAATAAAATAAAATAATAAAAAAAGAGAAAATTCTCAAATTTCTCCACTTTCTTCAATTTGTATGGAATTTGCCCAATGTGTGTGTAATTTTAAAATCCACCAAATGCCACTATTTATAGGCAAAGTGGCAAGTAGGATGTGGACTACGGGGTGAATAATTACAAGGCACAAGGACAACATAAAGGTGACACATGGCTTTTGGGACACTAAGCAATAGGCGTCTATTTATTATTATAATATTCATAATATGAAATACATTTTCTTTTTATTGCTTAATAACTGACTATAAAATAATATAAAAAATTATGGACCAAAATAAAATTTATTAAGAAAAAATATGTAACAAGATTTACGACAAACTTTTTTAACATGACTAAACTAATATGGTTGATATATCTTATGTAAATTATCTTTGTAATTTTTTTTTAGGAGAGAGATTCAAGCTTCTCGCCTATTAGCAATAGTATAATTATCTCCTTTAAAAATAATATATATAATATAACTCCACTTTTTGTTTTTTTGTCTGAAAAAATAATTTCAGAAAATTGTTAAAATAACCCTAAAATGTTCCCCTTTTACAACTATCACACTTTTTACTTGTTCAAATAATTTTTCTCAGTGATTCTCAATTGAGATCAAGTCCTAAGTTAGAAAAAAAAACAATTTTTTCATCATATATCCAAACTATTGATTCTTTCGAATTTTCTTTGTGCAATTGACTAGAATGACACTGAAATTTTACATAATTTTTCCAAATCTTACTTAATCTTTTCAAAATTTTAAAAATCATATGCAATCACTCGAGATTCATTTGGATGATTAGTAAGTAAGCCCATTTGTAAATTAAGATGATTCTGAAACATGAACTGAGTGTAAGACTTGGAACATCATGGAACATTTGATATAAGATTTGACTTGGAAAGATGACATAGGTGTTCATCTCGGGCGAGATTTCACCAACAAAGCCCAAAAAAATTGATAGAAATCTTGTTATTCAAATCTCGGTGGTTAATCTTGACTAGAAGGCACCAACAAAAATATTTCAACGAATTTTCTAAAAATATACTAGTTGCAAAAGATGTAAACTTTTGAAGGTTATTTCTAACCTTTTTCCAAATAATTTTGGAGGAAAAAAATGGTACAGCGAGGAAGATTGTTAGAACTTTTTTTTTTTTTTTTTTTTTTTTGTGCAAAAGAGCTTACAGTTTCTTGCCCTACCCAGTTTGCCCAACAAAGGATTTATACTTTAAATAAATAAATAAACAATAACTTATACATTATTATATAGTTAAAAAAATCGCATGTAATTCCAAAAAAAAAATCACATAGACTAGGTATATCACATGATTGTTGATTTTAAATCCATTCCTAAGAAAAATAACGTTTTGAAAGAACCAACTTTTAAAAATACAAATTGGCTGAACATATTATTAAGAACTTCCAATTTTTCTCACCCAGTAACATTTTTTAAATTGAATAAAAGAAGGGTGATGGGTGATCCAAAAATACCATTGATCTCATGAAAATAAGATAGCAACCCTTCTTCACAACCATATAAACCATATGTAAATTGCAGTCAATTAAGTAATAGTAAAGTTGTAAATATATAGTTAGTTTCCAACTCAAAACTTTTGAATTTCATCTCTATTAGTAAGATCCATTCGCAAGAGTACAAGTCAACCTGCAAGCATGTCACGACCCTATTCCCTCTAAGTCTTCATTACTTACATGACTTTTATCGATCATTGGGCCAACTCATTATCCATAATGGTTACTTTTCACACCACATTGCTATCGATAAATATGAATAAATCAAAACTTAGTACAGAAATAAAATTGATAGAAACTTACTTACTACGACAAAACATCAATTATAACTTAACCAAAAAGAAAAACATTCTCATCCAAAATTCGAACCATAAACTTCACAAACAAGCGCAATCATTCTCATATGAAACAATAGAGCACAAGATGGTTGGCTTTCATCACATAATCTGTTTCTGATAAGAATTTCAGAATCTTGCCTTTGATTTCACAGTTGAATGCTTGGTAATTTTTGGAACAAATCTTCCCTTTTAGAGCACACATTCTGCTAACTCTCCTGTACTTGGTTAGTGATGTAGAGAGAGATTCCCATCCCACTGCCAGCTTATGGCCCCCACAATCGAACAAAACTTCCTGCTGCCCAACACAACCACCACCATTAATGCAAATCCAGCTGCCAACTAAGAATGCTGAGATTTTCAAGATGCGAGTTCAAAAAAATTTCACCAAAACTTTGTTTCACAGTTCTACTCCAGCATACTCTCAAGGCATCCTTACATAGTTCCAAATATTATTAAAAATACACATAAAGTTCGCCCTTTGTTTAAAAAATACATCTATACTTTTAATAGTTGTAATATGATCCTTCACCTTTTATAATGGATCACCTTTTATAATTATTTCAAAACTACTTTAGGAGTAGAAACCCTTTAAATTTCAGACAGAAATCAAGGCTTCAAACAGTGTGTCAATGACCTGGAACGGTGTGATAATCAAAATTTTCTATTATAGGCCGCATAGCTACACGATTCCAAGTCTCAATCCCATCTGAAATTCTAAAAAGGTTCTACTCTAATGGTATAGGTTTAAGTCATTTTTTAAAGGTTAAGAGTAATATTGTAACTATTAGAAGCATTGAGATTTTACAGGAATAAGTTCATGAGTATATTCATCACGATGCATTGGCCATGGGGGCATATGCAGACTCAGGACGGAGGGAATTCAACATCGCAGAAAACAGGATGGCTGCTTAAATGGCAGCAAATTCTGACATCAGATGGTTATGATTGTAACCTCAAATTAGTAAGGTGTTCTTTCGAATAAAGGCTGTAAAGCAACTGCCAGGTCATTATTTGTGTTGTTATGTGGTGTGTAATAATATTCCAGCTGATTGGCAGCAAAATACGAACATTTTTTAAGAAGATCCTCTGCTGTACAAGTTGACAAATCAGAGAGAAGTGACACAAATTTGCAGGTACAATAATATATATTTGGATGATGATAGCCAACTAAAGAAAAACCACAAAGAAAAATGAAAATATGTAGAAACCGTTTGAATGGGAAAAAAAAAAACCTCATGAGCTTCGCCCAATGTTTCAAAGTTATGATATTATCTGAGATTTCATAAATGATACCAAAAAAAAAAATAATAATAATAATAATAATAATAAAAACTCATGAGCTTCGCCCAATGTTTCAAAAGTTATGATATTATCTGAGATTTCATAAATGAAACAAACTATCCTTAAAAGTAGAAAGTTATTCCAATTTTTTAGGAAAACTAAGACTTGTATGGTGATGACATGGAACAGTAGAAGGGACTTGAAGACAACCACACTCATTGTGGTTCTCAATTTTCGTCTAAAATTCTAACTGATTTTTACTTCCAATCTAGTTTGAAACATTTTTTACAGATAAAAGCTAATATTGAAACTTTTGAAAGATCAGAAATATTATTCTAAGCTAGGAACAATGTTCAAAGATAATAAATATAATTACATTTGGAATAAATATAATTACATTTTTTTATAGAACTTATGACTATAGCTAAAACTATATATAGTAAGTATTGATTAAATATCAACATAATCAGTTATTACGAAATTTAATTGAAAAAGAAGAAAAATGATAATAAAAACAATAAAGAAAGTCAAGGGGAAAAATAAACAACAAATAACAACTTAAAGGAATAAAGCCTAGACAATATTTCGAATTACTTAAAATACTAAATTCTCCATTATCATTATCCTAACTCATATTTATGGCTAGATCCTTATCACAGATTATATGGATTGTTTGATGCAGGAAACCATTTTTCTGCAAATTAGAAGTAGGAACACAGTCTGTTTCTTTTGATTGTCAATGTAATTTAGAAAGTTAAGAGGCTACGCTTTAACAACTACATGCCGTTCAGACTCTAGTAAACGGAAACGGAACAATGGCAACGGAATGGAATAATTCAAAACTTACAATTAAACAGCTGGTGATATTGTCATTGAAGGTATTTGTATTCCTGGCCTTGAGGTCCATCCCTTGCGGTTTCTATATTCATTTATAGCCTGCGACCGCTTCCTCTCTTGAGAAGCAACTTGTGCAGATTTAAATGCCTATATGAAACACAAGGAGGAAGAAAAGATAAAACAATAAAAGCAAGTACTCAAATGGGAGTGTTCATTTATCATTTAACTTCGCCATATACAATTAGATGTTACCTTCGGAACTGCAATCAACTTCAGTGGAGCTTCAACCACGTCTCCAAATTTTATTTTTTCATGTCTTGGGAAGTCTAGATCCTCCTCTGTCCTAGCTTTTTTATGTTTATTTTTCTTCGCCTCCTGATATCTATTTAGAAATAAATGTAATGGTATATTTGTTGAAGAAGGGAACAGATGGTTCCCAGTTCACCAAGATTTTACAATAGACCTACTATAACATGGTACATGACAAATTGAATTATCAAAGATAAAGCACTAAATTGGAATGGGTGGTTCAAATGTATGCGATACCTTCTAATTCTTGCATTATCAAATTAGCACTATTAAATTACTGAAAATGGGTAAATAAACAAGCGCATACTACGAATTAAATAAACATTGTGAGGCCCAACTATAGGATTTAAAGGCAACCATAATTCTGTGATAACCTTAAGTTCAATTGAATAACCAGAAGATTTGGATTTGTTTCTAGTAGAAAAACTATGAAATCTGGTTGAGACATTGGAACTAAACTTGAGAGTCCTTTCATCTCTCTGATTTACATACCGAATTCCTTGCTTTTGCTCTGTACCCCACCTAATTCTTCCCTTATATGTGCTGAGAACCCTTTTTCCGGCCTTCCTTCTATATTGCCAACAATTTCTCAAATTAAATATTAGCTGTTTCTATCGTTTGCATGCAAGCTCCAACAAATTTAGATAGTTTCTTCCCCTTTAGTTTTGATTTTGATGCCTCAAATTACTCCAATTTGAGTGCTCCAATTTCAACATTGCCAACAACTTGGAAGATTGAATTGTTTCATTGTCTTTCGTCTGCATGCAGGCTCCTTTACATGAATTTAGATAGTTTCTCCCCCCTAATTTGATTTCAATGCCTCAAATCCCTCAAATTTGATCGCTCTAATTTCACTTTTTGTTCCATCCAGAAATTTTCAACTTCCAGAAACATTTTTGTTTTCCTAGATTCAAGATCAATTCCCAAGGTCAAAGTGCTCTAGTACCAAAATTGATAGAATCAATAGAATAGAAATATTATCTAAATACTTGAAGAAATAGTCAAATGTTCAGGAAAACTTCTTCAAAATTCAAGTCTAACAGCAAAACAATTGTTTCCTACATCCCCTCCCCAATATAGCCTTGGGATTCATGACCTATGAAGTGAAAGGACATTTATGCGTGCACCACTACCAACACAGCCAAGGAAATAATTCCCTAATATAGCCTTAAATCTCAATATCCTTAATAATATGTAAGGTAACGGCACCTTCTTCACCTGCAGAAACACAAACACAATACCAAACCATTACACAGCTTAAAGAACATAGAAGAGATAACACTGGAATAGATTCAAAGTAAGATGAAAGTTCCACGGCTATTAGACAGATCTGGCTCTCTCCTTACAAGAAAATATCTTGTACCAAAACACCAACGTTAACATGCCTAATCCCAAAACAAAGCCAACCCTATAAACTGCTTACACAAAAAGGATATTCCCGTTCAACCACCCTCTGTCCCTGACACACTTATATAAATAATCTCTGTTTTGCCCTTCCTCTTGTATGCTTTTACAATTGAAAGCCTTTCAATACTCCCCCGGTTCGCTTCCACTTGTCCTCAAGGTGGGCATCGGGAAACTGGTCCTTCATGAAGACAGCATTCTCCCACATTGCCTCACAGCCTGGGTAACCCCGCCACTGAATCAGCCATTCCTCTTGCTGGGTAATCTCATTCCAGCGCATGCCCACCACCTCCTCAGGCTCCACTACCCATTCATAATCCTCAGTCAGAATTGGCGGTTGGCTTTGGATGACCGTACTTGCGCCGATCGTTTGCTTGAGTTGAGAGACATGGAACACTGGGTGAATTGTCAGTAGGCCACCTTGCCAATGCGCTCCAAGATCTTATAAGGTCCAAAAGAATTGGGGGATAATTTTTCACAACAGCAGCAAGCCAAGGAGTGCTGTTGGTACGAACGTAGCCTGAGGAACACCAAGCCGCTGCAGGCAAATTCGACTTCTTTACACTTCTGGTCAGCGTATTTTTTCATCCGATTTTGGGCCAAATTCAGCTGATGTTTTAGGGCCAACAGAGCAGCATCCCGTGCCAGAAGTTGTTCCAACGTATCATTCGTTGTTTTCTTATACCTATAGGAGATTAGAGGACGAGGGGTGCGATCGAATAGGGCCTGATAGGGTGTGATATTGATGGAAACATGATACGTATACCAATGCTTGACCCACGGTAGATGATCCTCCCATTTTTGTTCAGATGCTCCACACAAAAGCAACGGAGGTAAGTTTCCAAGCACTTGTTCACAATCTCGAGCTGACCATCGGTTTGTGGGTAGAATGCAGTGCTTCGCTTCAACTGAGTGTCCTGCATTCGATACAACTCGGTCCAAAAATGGCTGAGAAAAATTTTATCCCTATCGAAAATGATGGACTTAGGGAAACCATGGATCTTCGCCACCTCACAAATGAATGCACGAGCTACCTCCTTGGCTGTAAATGGGTGCTTCAGGGCGATAAAACGAGCAAACTTACTAAGCTGGTCCACCACCATGAATATTGTGTTAAACCCATTAGACCGGGGTAACCCTTCAATGAAGTTCATGGTGATATCCTCTCAGACCTAGTCCGGCGTAGGTCGCAGTTGTAGCAATCAGGCTGGTGACACGGCTACTGATTTGTTTTGTTGACAAACTAAAGAACACTCCACATAGGACTTAACATCCCCTTTCATGCCCCTCAGAATAACTCACGGGTAGGCCGTTTATACGTCCGTAAATATCCCGAGTGATCCCCTATCACCAAGGCATGGAATGCATGGAGAATAGTGGGAATCAAGGAGGAGGTTTGAAAGAGCACTAACTGATTCTTGTTAAATAACTTGCCCTGCTCCACGTGGAACTTGGAAAGTCTGGTCGGGTCCATCTCCAATTCTTGTCTGAATTTTTGCTAAGTCCGGATCGTTTACCACTTCTTGCTGGATCACCTCAACAACAATCAAGGAGGGAGTTGACATCTTCTTGAGCTCCGCGGTTTCCGATAATCTGGATAGGACATCCACTGCCTTTTTGGTTAACCCGGGGTTGTACTGAATTTCAAAATCATACCTCGATAATTTTGTGACCCACTTCAGGAATTCATGTGGGATGTCCCTTTGATCAATCAAATACTTCAAAGACCGTTGGTCAATGCAAACGCAAAATTTCTGCCCAAGGAGGTAATGGAGCCATATCTGTACTGCTAGCACAATGGCCATGAGTTATCTTTCGTACGCAGACTTTAGTCGAGCGTTTGGGGCTAGGCTTTAGTTGAAATAGGCAATGGGTCGTTGTCCTTGGTTAACACTACACCGAGGCCAAAACCCAGGGCGTCCGTTTAGATGACAAACGAAATATTGAAATCCGAAAGAGCCAGAATCGAATGGGTCACCATTGCTTGCTTCAATTTTCCGAAAGTTGTTGTAGCCTCTACTATCCACCCGAAAGCATCCTTCTATAACAACTTCATTAACGGGGCGGCCATGGTCCCATAATTCTTCACAAAGTGGCAGTAATAGCCCATCAATCCGATAAACCCTCAGAATTCCTTTACTGTCCGTGGAATTGGCCAATTCACCATCGTCCTGATCTTCTCCTCATCAGCCTCCACTCCGTGTTCTAACACCCAGTGCCCCAAATAGGCAACTCTGTCTCTACCAAAAACACATTTTTTCTAATTCACATACAGCAAATTCTCATGCAAAATGCTCAGCACAATATCCAGGTGCTTTCGATGGGTGTAGCAATTCGGGCTCTACAAAAGAATATCATAAAAAACCAACACGAAACGACAAAGGAAGAGACGAAAAACTTGATTCATCAGTGATTGAAATGTTGTCGGGGCATTCGTGAGGCCAAAAGGCATGACTAAGAACTCGTAATGACCCTCGTGGGTCTTGAACGTCGTTTTCATCACATCTCCTTCGTTCATTCAAATCTGATGATATCCGGACTTGAGATCAAGTTTCGAAAAAATTGATGCGCCTTGTAACTCATCCAACAACTCCTCGATGATCGGTATAGGAAATTTGTCAGGAACCATAGCCTTGTTCAATTGTCAGTGATCCACACAAATGCCACGACCCGTCTTTCTTCTTAACTAGGAGTACAGGGCTGAGGAAAGGGCTTGCGATGGGGCATATAATTCCAGATGCTAGCATTTCACTAACCATCCGCTCAATCTCGTCCTTCTGCATGCGGCCATATTTTTAGAGGGTCGAACGTTGACTAGATTCTCCCCTTCTAGTAATTGAATGTGGTGGTCTATTTTCCTTCTTGACGACAACCCCTTGGGTAAATTGAACACTTCCCATTATTCCTCCAACACTTCCGCTAAGTCACTGTGCACTTCCCCGCCTTCCTCCCCTTCACTGCTCTCCTCACTACTGATTTGTTCACCCAAGTTCAGTTCCCGGAGGTCCACCACATACCCTTCATCCTCTTCCGCCCACAAACTTGCGAGCATTTTTAAGGATATCTCCGACTTGGTGAGACATGGATCCCATCGAATGGTCACCTTGTTTTCCCCATTCCCAAAAGACATCGTTAGCATCACCCAATCCATGGTAATGTGATTCTGTCTTCTTAACCATTGCATGCTGAGAACGACCTCCACGCTGCCCAACTCTGTTGGTAAAAATTCGTCCTTGATTGTAAGCTCCAGCAGTTTAATCACCACCGCACACATCTCTTTCCCACTAATGGATGCTTCATTTCCCATGACTATACCGTAATGTGAGGTAGTCGTCAAAGGCAGCTGCAATTCGTCCACCAAGCCTTGTGCAATGAAATTGTGGGTAGCCCCGCAATCGATGAGTACTACAACCAGACGATCCTCTATTTCCCCATTCACCTTCATCGTTCTTGGTAAGGAAAACCCTAACACGGACTTCAAGTACAGTTAGGGCCGTTCCTCCATTTCGTTGGTCATAGTAAAATGTTCCCCTCAATCAATCCCCTTGTACTCCACCTCCTCGCTGTCATACTCCTCATATTCCAGAATAATTTCTTCCAACCCGTGAACCCGCAAGCCCTCAGATCTTGAAGGTCTATGCCCTTGCAATGATGGTTAGATGAATATTTCTTGTCACATTTGTAACAAAGTCCCCTTGCTCGTTTTCATCTATACTCCTCATCCGTTAATCGTCTGGTCCTGGGTTCCCTTCGTTGGGCCTGGACCTTCTTTGGGAACACCACCGTCCGAGTTTGGAAATCCGCCACCTTTCCTCCCACCTTTCCAGCCCAACTACTTGCCTCCTTGTATGAACCTGTCGGCCCGATTTCTTCTGGCCCATTAGGCCACCTTCCTTCCTCTATGCCTCATTTGCGAGCTTGAGAGCCAGCTCCACGTCTTCCATGATCTGGGCCTGCTTCATAATATCTTCCAGCCCTATCGATTCCCACCCAAGGACCTGAGCCTTGATCGTTGATAACAACCCATTTAAGAAGGTGTTCTCCAAAACGTCATCTACTAAATCCGGCAAGGGTGCTGAGTAGGTCTCAAACCAATGTTTGAACTTGGCCACCGTTGTTAGTTGCTTGATCTCGAGGAACCGCGAGCACAGGCTTCCTTCTTGTGTTGATCGGAATCTTTCAAACAATCTAGCCTTTAAATCAGCCCATGTTCTAAACTTTCGACGATTGTGGGCCCAACGGTACTAGTTCACCATATCGTGATCAAAGCTGATGATGAACACCTTGATTTTCTCCACGTCGAAAAGTTCGTATATCTCAAAGTACCTTTCCACCTTAAATAACCAAACATCCAGGTTATCTCCCGAAAAAATAGGCATCTCCAACCGCTTGAACTTCTTGGGGTCATTCGTTTCCTTCCCTTCAGCCTTGTCGGCTTCGCCTAGTTTCGACTGTGTGCCCTCCTCTTTATCCACCTCCATTTTTGTCTTCCCCTTCCTTTTCTTTGATGAACTTGTC
Organism: Benincasa hispida; assembly: GCF_009727055.1. NCBI lineage: Eukaryota > Viridiplantae > Streptophyta > Magnoliopsida > Cucurbitales > Cucurbitaceae > Benincasa > Benincasa hispida. The sequence goes on along the minus strand of NC_052360.1, from coordinate 80,907,369 downwards.
GTCGTCGGGGCAGTCTCCCTGCTTTTCTCTACGGCTTCTATTTTGTACATGACCCCCTTGTAATTTTCCTTCATTTCCAACATCACCATTTCTACCGGCTTCGTTAGATTACTTATCGACTCTTGCATCGTGCTCATCTTTTTCTCCACAACTTCCATTCTTTCCTCCATTTGTTTTTGGGTCATGGCTCGTGATCGCCCCAAAATGAACGTGCTTTAATACCACTTTGTAAGGTAATGATGCCTCATTTACCTACAGAAACACAAACACAATACCGAACCAGTACACAGCTCGAAGAACATAAAAGAGATAACACTGGAATAGATTCAAAGCAAGATGAAAGTTCCACAGCAATTAGAGAGAGTTGGATCTCTCCTTACAAGAAAATATCTTGCACCAAAACACCAATGTTAACATGCCTAATCCCAAAACAAAGCCAGCCTTATAAACTGCTAACTTACACAAAAAAGGATATTCCCGTTCAACCACCCTCTTACACTGTCCCTGGCACACTTATATAAGTTGTCCCTGTTTTGCCCTTCCTATTGTATGTTTTTACGATTGGAGGCCTTTCATAATATTTCAATGCCAGACCTAAAGGTATTCCTAAAACCATCCTCTTGAATAACTTTTTTTAGATAAACAATTAAATTGCATCCTTATCAATTAGCATTACTACTTCTTGCTCTCCAATATTCCCCTTCAAACACATTGTTTGGGAGTTGACAATATCCACAGTTGAATTCAAAGTAACCTCTTCAATATTTTGTCAATTCTGACATTTACTAACCAAAGTCATCATCATCTTTAGAACTCAATAAAAAAACACTTGTACGACCTATGAAACCGATCCGATTCAAGTGACATCATAAGTCGTCATGGTCATCTTTGCCCAATCTTTCCATCATCATCATCAATGATCAACAATTGCATTTCTACTGTAAATTCCATTACCAATGGCCAACTTCAAGTACAACTTCTTTCCCTCTGAGCGTGAAGTTCAACAAACCTCTTGAATGTTGACCCCCTCTTTATAAACATCATTTCCTCCTGGCAATAGGCCATTAAATCTACAAACAAAGTTAGCATGCTCTTTTTCGGACAAGAGTGACAAGGGCCCAATGTGGAATTCCAATTCACAATATAATAAATCAAACTTTGCACCTTGTATTTAATGTAAAAGCTCGTACTCAACTCTTTGGCACTTCCATCATCCTAACGCATGAAAACTAACCTAATTTTTTATTTCAAACCATTTCGAAATTTTGTGCTGGGAACATACCCTGTCATGTCTCATGATGGTTTATTGGGAACCTCAAACCATAACACCAATAGTCACCATGATTTTCCTATTTATTCCACATATTACTCTTATACAAAAATCTTCCCAGTCACCCCTTCCTCTCCCTTCTAACAAGTCCCCTTCACTCACTCCCTTAAATAACCCTACAATATGCAAGCAAGGAAAAGATAACCTTTTCTGCATTGTTGACACTACTCCACTATGCCTCTTACTCACATAAGGCATGTTGCTGTCTATCACATTGCTGATCCAAATGATAAACATCTTGCATGCTCACAATACTCAAAATTTTACTTGGGCGGTAAATTCACAAAAATGAGGTATATGGGGTTCTCTCAAAAAATTTACTTGTGTCACTACCCAAAAGAAAACATTAGGACATTACAATTTCAAGACACTTCTCTTCATCATTTAAATAACACATCAAAAGCTTATTTATTTTATTTCCATTATGGATATGTAATTGGAAAAAAATGCAAAATGAAGATGAACAAGTCATCTCAATATTAAAAAAGCATGCGACCTCATAAAAGATAAGGGCAAAATTCTGTGGTGCATTAAAGTGCTTACTTTTTCCGACGTTCCCGTTTCTTTAAACGTCGACTTGATTCCTCCGAGTCTTCAAAACGAAGGTCAGTTACCTGCTTTCTCTTTTGTTTTTTGTTTTTCTTCTCACTGGACTTGCTTTGCACATCGTCGCCATTACTACCCGTAAGCTGAGGCTTTTGTGAAGTTTCACCATTACCTTTGCTCTTTACATCAGATCTTCCCAAAGCATCCTTTCGATGGGATTTCTGTATAGAAAGTGAAAGTCAAATTACAAATGAGTAACACAAATTACAGGCATATAATGTGTAGTAAAGCTCTTCCAATAGGAAAACTTGATACGAGCGATTTTGCATTCCCATTCTGGGGGAGTAAGCTTAATCTCGTGTCCACGCCTAATAAAATAACAGAATAAACCCTTTACTAAACAATAAAATCTACTAATAGATATCCTCTACTCTAATACCAAACCAGGTACACAGTAAGACAAGGGCAACCAAGGAAGAAGATGATCGAAAGAAAAAGCTATGGATGCCTAGTGGTACTCAATCTCAACTTTCTTGCACCCAAGCTTATAACAATAGCATTCATCAGAGCCTGAAATACTAAAAGCTCCATTGCCTACCTTCAGTCACCTGATCCAGTATAAGCCCTAAGACAATAATTCAAATAAAACCCGATAATTGCTAACATACTTATTTAAGACGGTGAAGAATTAAAGAAAATATCAAATTACCTTTTCAGTATTAACGGCGTCTCTCTTGCGCTTTCGCTGAATATCATCCGAGACCTTCTCAGACTCTGTGAGAACCCGAGAAGAGGAGATTATAGTATGAAACAAATAAACTCATCGACAAACAAATAAACGCAAAGAAACAATTAGAGAACCTTGAGGTCCAGAGGAAGTGAAGGACATTAACTTGCGGAGTTTGGAAGGTAAAGTATCGACTTGGGAAGCGTTTGGTGGTGGCGGGAGACGATCATAGCCTCCATGTGCGGCTCTGTAATTCCGCTCTCTTCTCCGCATTCCTTTGCCTCCCATCTCTCCTTTTTACTCGAAAAAAAAATTTGCAGCCCTACGTCGGAGTAGAAACCGGAGTATAGCCTCAATCGCCGCCGCCGACGAAGACCAGTGGGAACTCTTCCTATTGTTTTTTATTTGAAAGACGGCGTAAAAAAAAAAATAGGTTGACGATAACAAAAACAATGGAAATAAAATAAAGAAAAAAAAAAGGCTGATTAAACGATTTTTATGTTGTGAAATTGAGTAGGACGGAAGAGAAGATATAAGATAATAATATATTTATATAGTAATATTAAATATATAAAATAATTAAAATTATAAAATCGAATAATATGTAAATTAGTGGAATTCTCATCCATCTATGTGTAATTTTAAGATCCACCAAATGTTACTGCAAAATTGCAAGTAGGATGTGGATTTACATGGACACCAAACATGAATAATTACAAGGCACATGGATAACATGAAGAATGACACATGGCTTTGGAACACTAAGCAATGAGCATCTATTTATTATTATAATATTCATAATACTCCCCTTAGATGCTCATATATTTATATATATATATAACACTTAAAATCTTACTAGGAAAAACCCAATGGGAAAAAACCTAGTGAATGAAAAAGAATACATATAATACATACTCTTCTCACGAAAACATCACTTAAGGTCTTTGAGTTGCCACATTCCAATGTTGTGCAACAATTTTTCAAAAATTGCGGTTGGTAATGCCTTTGTAAATAAATCTGTCAGGTTATCATTCGAACAAATTTGTTGTACAGTGATATCGTCATTTTCTTCGAGATCATGAGTGTAAAAAAATTTTGGTGAAATATGCTTTGTTCTATTTCTATTAATATATCCTTCTTTGATTTGGGCTATACAAACTGTGTTATCTTCGTATAATATTGTTAGAAGAATTTTATTAAAAGACAAGCCACACGTTTCACGAATGTGCTGAGTCATTGACCTTAGTTATACACATTTTCAACTAGCCTCGTGAATTGCAAGAATTTCAGCATGATTTAAGGAAGTGGCAGCTATAGTCTGTTTCATCGATCGCCATGATATAGCAGTTCATTCACATGTGAACAAATAACCTATTTGAGATTTAGCTTCGTGCGGATCAGATAAATATCCAAAATCTGCATAACCAAATAGATCAAAAATTTATTTATTTGAATAAAACAAACTCATATCCATTGTTCTTCGGAGATAACGGAGTATACACTTAATTCCGATCCAATGTCTTTTTGTAGGAGAAGAACTATATCTAGCTAATAAATTTACTGAAAATGCAATATCTGGTCTTGTATTATTAGCAAGATACATAAGTACACCAATTGCACTAAGATATGATACTTTAGGACCAAGAAGTTTTTCACTATCTTCTCGAGGTCAAAATATCTTTCTTTATATCTAATGAACGAACTTCCATTAGAATATTTAATAGATGTGTTTTGTTCATACAAAATCTTTTCAAAATTTTTCCTGTATAAGTTGACCGACGAATACATATTTCATATGCTAAATGCTCAATTTGCAAACAAAGGCAAAATTTTGTTTTTTCAAGATCTTTCATCTCAAATTCTTTCTTAAGATATTATATTGCCTTTGAAAGCTCATTAGGAGTTCCAATTATATTAAAGTCATCAATATATACAGTTATAATAGCAAATCCTAATTGTGATTTCTTTATAAAAACACACGAACATATTGAATTATTTTGATATCTTTCTTTCAATAAATATACACTCAAGTGATTGTACCACATTCGTCCTGATTGTTTCAATCCATATAGTGATCTCTATAATTTTATTGAACACCATTCCCGGGCATATGATATATATGTTTCAGATACCTTAAATCCTTATGGGATTCTCGTATAAATATCATTATCAAGAGATCTATATAAATATGTTGTGACTACATCCATAAGATGCATACCCAGACTTTTATACAAAATCAAGCCAATTAAATATCTTAGTTCATTGTATCCACCATTGGAGAATATGTCTCATCATAATCAATATCAAGTCTTTGTGAAAAACCTTGTGCAACTAGTCTCGTTTTATATCTTTTGACCTCATTATTTTCATTTTTTTTCCCTCATAAATACTCATTTGTATCCCACAGGTTTAACACCTTCTGGTGTTTGGACTACTAGTCCAAAAACCTAACGTTTTGAAGGTAAGTTTAATTCTACCTCAATTATTTCTTTCCACTGAAGTCAATCCTTTCTATATCAACATTCTTCAACAGATTTTGGTTCAAGATCCTCATTTTTTAATATAATATCAAGAGCAATATTATACGCAAAAATGTTGTCAATAATTACATTAGTACGATTCCATATTTTTCCTGACTAGCCATGTAAAGAATTTCTTCATAGGTATTTACATCCTCGACCAAGTCTTTTTCATTATTAATTATCTTTCGTTTTCGAGGATTTTTATCTTTGGAACCCACTGGTCTACCATGCTTCTGGCGTGTTCCAGACTTATTAGTGACAGCTTATTGTGTTGAGATATCATTTTTGTATGAAACATTTGCACCTAGTATATGTGACCTAATTACTTTATTTGCATCTAAAATGCATCTGATAATTGATTTGCTATATTTTGCAAATGAATTATTTTCTGAACTTCAAATTCACATTGATCTGTATGGTGATCTAAATGAGACAATAACGATGTATTCCATGTTATTTCTTTTTCCAACTTCCTAATTCCTCCCTCTGATGTTGAAAAATTTGTTAAAATGACAATCAGCAAATCGTACTGTAAATACATCACCCGTCAGGGGTTTAAAATATTTAATAATTGATGGAGAATTATATCCAACATATATTCCTAACATCCTTTGAGGACCCACCTTAGTGTGTTGAGGTGGAGCAATTGGAATATATACTGCACACCCAAAAATTACCAGATGAGAAATATTTGACTCATGACTATAAGCTAATTGTAATGACGAGTACTTATGCTAAGCTACTAGCCTAATGCGTACAAGTGACACTGCATGCAAAATAGCATGTCCCCATATATATGAAGAAAGCTTTGCTCTCATAAGTAATGGTTTTGCAATTAATTGCAAACGTTTTATAAATGATTCTGCTAAACCATTTTGTGTATGAACATGAGCTACAAGATGTTCAACACTTATCGCAATTGACATAAAATAATTATCAAAAGCGTGAGATATAAATTCACCAATATTATCAAGACGAATGGTTTGGTAGAGGTAGGAGGAAGAATTGATCGTGTAGACGATAAGCAAGTGAAAGAGAATATGAAGCTATCACTAGGAGTGGTCATTCAAACCACAAAAACCGAACCGTTTCTAAACATCGAACCGAACCGAACCGAAAACTCAGTGAAACCCAAAAATGCGGTTCAATCCAGTTTGAAGAAATTTTGAAACTGAATTAATTCAGTTCGATTCGGTTTCACTTTTCGAAAATCGAATTTGAAACCGAACCGAACTGTTTTTAATATATATATATATATATATTTAAAAATGAGTCAAACCGAACCGCTTTTAATTTAAAGAACAAAACCGAACCGAACCGAACCGTTTTTAATTTTTAAAAAATATAACATGGATTTTTTTAAAATGTCAAAATCGAATTTGAAACCGAACCGAACTGCATATGTGCGGTTCGGTTCGATTTGGTTTTATATTTTAAAATTTTTGGTTCGGTTCGGTTCGATTTGACCACCGAACTGAATCGAATCGTACCATTTCCACCCCTAACTATCGCATAGCAAAATGCTTATCGCTTAGAAAAAACTACACGAACGTATAAATGTTACTCAACAATCGTTTAGAAAATAGTAGGCAATCGTTTAGCAAACACAATACACTATACGATCGTTTAGGAAAGCCAACCGATCGTTTAGGACTTAGTGTGAGATCTTTAGGCGCTAGCTAACCGATCGTTTAGGCGTTAAGCGACTATCGTATAGGCTATCGATTTACTTAAGCGATCGTTTACGTTTTCATACCAACGCAACCTTCAATCTTTTTCTGAACCATTCAAAATGAAACAAATTTCATTTTTATTCATCAGTTACAAATAACCAATATTGTTCCCACTAACGCATGTTCGAGCGAGATTTTGGGTTAATTATTATATAATTAATCAATTAAATTATTAATAAATATAATCATATTATATTTTTACCCTATAGTTTGATATCACATATCTACTATAGTAATTTCTATCAACACCGTTCATGACAGAGACTTCACTTCACTTACTAGGATACAATAAGAAAACATGACCTCAATCCTGAGTGAGTTAGGAACTCCTGCCATTGAGGGCGTCCTTTGATTTGTATGGGTGCGATAGTCCCAGGTCGCCATTGAATTAACCTACCAATTTTGGAGATTCGTCTGATTTGGAGCTGGGAACTCAATTAACACAATATGGAATTCACATCCTTCCCCGAGCGCAGGGATAAGTAGATAGATAGCAGCTCCCTTAAAAGGCTGATTCCGGGGCGCGAACGATGTGGCACCACACACCTCTCTTGGCCCGAGAGGTATTCACACATAGTTGGACTATGTTGTATTGTTCATTAGAGGAATTAGTGGTACTTAAGGAGTGAGATGTAACTACAGAGGCAAAATGGTAATTTGGCCCAACTGTACCTACGAGCATCTGTGAAGGGTCATCGTACTCATGATTGGTTATATTCGATGGACACATAAATATATTTATTGTAAGAAGAGTTCGGCTGTTGGTCTTTAGTGGAATGCCTGACAGTTAACGGATGGTGGATCTCGTGGCTAAGAGTTTAGTCGGCTATTCACGGACCGTTGGAGCGTTTGAATCATAGGTCCATTAAGGTCCCTTAGATAGCTTGGATAAAGTCGAAAATCAGTGTTTGGGTTAATTTGAAATGTTCAAATTGACAAGAGAGAAAGTTCGATTATATATGACATAATTGGACTGTTTAATTATATATGATATAATTGGCTAAGTGTATAAGAACATTATTTTGGAGGAAATTAGATACAAATATGATTTATATCAGTAGAGG